>NC_073692.1:64465435-64509573 GCF_029784155.1 Uranotaenia lowii | reverse complement strand
GATTACATGGACAACCCCTTCGGCTTATCGAAAGTCACTTAACAGCTCGCCAACAATTATTTTACTTAAAAGGAGCTTCAAGTAGTAAAAGATTCATTTCAACGGGAGTACCACAGGGAAGCAACTTGGGCCCGCTGTTGTTATTGGTATTCATCAACAATCTCCCCCTGTTGAATCTGCACGGCAAAGTTTGGCTCTTTGCCGACGACACCTTAGTTTCGGTTGTCGCTCCATACCTCAGCTGCCAATAATCCGTATAGGCAATACTGTAATTGAACGCGTGAACGTGTTATCTAGGACTACCAAGTGACATAAACAGATCGTGCAACGTAATCGAATCATGTTCCACGACACAGTTGCCACTGAACTACTGCCAATCGATTACCACTACTGGTGGGGTCCAAACTGAAATTGAAGCGCAGCACACGTCTGTTCAGTTCGACGGCAAACAGAGAATGAAACCGAGTCGACCGACGAGCACTTTCTTTTATACCTTTAGTAGGCAGGGAAAACCAAAATCCGTAAAAATACTGGACTTCCGTGTTTTCTTTCTTTTCATTTTTTTTTTATTTTGGCTTGGTGATGACGGCATAATCTTTTAGATCTGATGTCCGTTAATGAGGCTATATTCGTGCGGCGAGATTCGTTCGCAAATTTCGATGTCCCCCTTTAGTGTTACCGTAGGACGTAATTCTACGTCAAAATAATTGAAAAATGATGGAACGTGACAAAAAATATAAATAGGACAAAATTAACAAACATTAATTGGATGGAAATAATTGAAAGTCCGTTCAATTTGAACTTGGTTACCAACATCGAATGGGGTCTGTATTACAAAAAAAAAAAAAAAATTAAAGTTTGACCCTTAAAAAAATTCGATTTTTTTTGGAGTCTGTTTCGAGAAGTTTTTGACAATTTTGAGGATATTTTTGTGGGTGTATTAGCTCAAACCTTCATCTGTCAATTGACGTTAACAAGGCAGAAGTACTGTATTAACTATAAGCGCAAGATGTACACAAAGAAGAGAGTGACCAGGTTGCTTCGCGCCCAAATGTAAACAAATTGCGGCAGTTGTGGCGTGCTATCTAGCAATTGTTTACAGCGTGAAACGTTCAATCCTTGATGAACTAAGTCCACGAAAGCCAGGTAGTGGAAGCACGCACTTTACAAGTGGTAAAAATGGTCAAGAAGAAACCGAAGCGGAATCCAGGAAGATCAATCCATAGGCTGGCTAAGGAAGCGAATATACAGAAATCTGTTCCTTGAAACTATTTATTGGTCAAAGATGACTGCATCATCAAAAGGAGAGAGCAAAGCCCTATTTGATGACAAAACGTTGAACATGAAGCAGCTGATCGAGAATTTTTTTTTCGATTGATCTGGTGTCCAATTTTCGTACGGATCGATATATTTCTCCTCTGAAGGCTAAGACCATGCCCACCAACGGTTGCTAAACCTCGAATCGAGTACATTCAGCAACATATCTATCAACCCATCATCGCACCAACAGTCGCTAACTTGATTCGAGAAATAGCATTCGAGCAGTAGGTTGTTACAGGATGCGTTTATGTAGCAACCCGGTAGCAACGCAGCCGGTCGTCGCCTTCAGAAAATAAACAAACACAAATACCAACCTGGATGGCAACGATGGGTGCGAAAATCAGTAAATAGATAAAAACGCAACCAATCAAACCATCTTAAATACCGACCGAAATAGCAACTCCCGGTGGGCTTGGTCTAAGGATGGTCCAGAGATTGTGAAATTCTAGTTTAATACCAAGTACCTAGAGACAAAGTATTTGGAGGGATTGCTTCGAATGGATTGAAGATGCCTCCTGTTTTCATAAAAGCTGAAGTAAAAGTTAATTCAGAATCAGGTGCTTCTAATGGATTCGGGCAACCTTCGGTGAACCCGAGAATATTGTTTTCTAACAAGATGGAGCCCATGCCATGGATGGAGGAGAATATGAAGTTTCAATCGAAGAATCTCTGGCCTTCGAACAGTCCGGATTTGAAACCCCTGGACTATTTTATATGGACGTCCTCTCACCCAAGTGTCGATTTTTTTAAGGCTTTCATCACTGAAACGTGAGCTGCGGAGAGTAGTTGAGAGCCAATTGAACCAAGAGTGTAGAAGTGTTCTTGATCAGTTTCGAAATTTGTTTTGAATTTTGAAATTATAAATTTGGTCCGATTTTTTTTTTCCAAAAGTATTGAGGGGTTTAATTTAACCTGCACCAGTCACTTCGCCTGCTGTTCGCATGGTTTAGATTTTTAATCATTCAATCGATAAAATTAATCCAAGATTACGCCAAGATGCTCTAGTTACAAGGATATCACTCAAAAATAACATGATACACTACATGGAAAGCTTGGTTCAACATTCTGGAAACAATGTTCCGCTGTTCGTTTCCATCAGTCAAAATTGATGGTGACTTAATTTAGGTGATTTATCGTTTCGCCTCACTCGAGCATATCCGTTTTCCTCTTTGGAAAAACTCACTAAAATGGGAAGAAACAGACTGACACTTTTCACTTCTGCTCCAGGTCACCGTTGAGTGTCACCTTTTCTGATGTAATTACGTAAAGAGCAATTTTACGCCAACAAAGAACTCTCTTACACCTGAATGGCAGATAGAAATTGTTTCCACTGCACTAGATTTTGGGCTGGGATTTTTTCTCTTTCCCAAACGCGATTCCGGAAGAGAAATGTTGCGGATGAAAATCGGCCGACTGACAAAGATTCAACCCAAAGCAAGTTGAATAAATTAATGGGAATGATAAATTGCCACACCGAAGACGACGAAGACCGGTAGAAGCGGTGTGGTTTTTAGACCAAACTCCATTATGCTTAATTCTGTTTGGATAAGAAACTCGCTTCCCTGCCGAAGAAGAATGACAAAACATCGTCATGAATGAGCGAACCGAACCAAAATGGGATTCGTCTCCAGATAATTATTAAGATTACATTGTAATCCTTCTGGGTTGAAGCAGGTGGAAAAAACATGCCTGCACTGTCAGGGAAAGCTGTTTTCCTGAAGGAATAACAAGGGACTTATTCCGGTTCTGTGTGTGTAAATGCCTCTGGCTCGCTATCTATTATTAACATAAATTGAAAACCGATATTGGAAAGGCAACCGGCAAGATTTCGATTTTTTTCTCCACCCTAGAAATTTGGCACTGGAACTAGCCAACAGCAGGAATAATACAGAGTTAATAATAAAGATAACGATGATCTGATAATGGTGTCTACTGTCCTTTCCGGGAATGTGTTCCGAAACAGAAAATCTCTCCCCTTTTCTTTTTTGCTAGAATATCTGTGTATGACTGGACTTTCACGAGCAGAGCAAAGAAACGAGAAATCAGCAGATGTAATCCAGGTACTAATTTAGGCTCACCCTTTTCCCGAGGATGGTCAAATTATGATTCCAAAGGGAACTAAAGGAGGAAAAAAGAGGAAAGCCAATTACGAATTGAATTAATCTAGTTTGAAAAAAAAAAACAGCATGTTATAGTCTATTTAGCAGTGGTCAAGATGATCTTGTTGAGTGTACGGTAGAGTTCATGATTTTATCTGAAAATTTACTATTTTTTTCTATCAGCTAGTTTACAACTTTACTGCTCGTTTTCAAGTTTTTAAGTTTAAGCCGTCTTGAAAAATCTTACACGTTGCACGCTTAAATTGACCCTAGCCGTAGAACAAAATTTGGGCAAGACCGGAAACCGGAAATCGGTATGGAAATTGAAACATTTTGTTCGAATAAAATAGAAAAAGTGTTTTTGCCAGAAACTTTGGTCTCTATTTTCCGATTTCTTTAAAATATATTTTTTTTAAAACCTTTAGATTGACAAATATTTCATCATTACTTTTTCATGGACGCAACCTTAAAGTCCAAGCAAAAAACTTCCTAATCATCCTAATCAATCCTGCAGACCTTGAGAGTCAATTTGACACTCCTTGAATAAAATCGCTTTATCTCTTGTTGGTACAAAAAGTATAGTTTATAAATTCTTGAAACGCAACTCAAATAAATTTTTTAAACATTTCAGCTACAAATCAGTATTTATAATGATGAGGAGAAAACAAGAAGAAACATGAAAAAACATTTGATTAAATTTATAAATTAAACACTGTCAAAATTAAGGAAGAATGACAATGATTAACTCAGCTCATTATTCCAGCATTCGAAAAAAAGAACAATTTTAACAGCACTGCTTCCATTTAATAAGAAAAATCATTCGTCGAGCCGAATGCTGAAAATAGTTTCACCATTTTTTTTGCCTTTCTCTACAGAGCAACAGAAATTTGTTGAAGATGCGTTTCAGCTCTTCGCTTCATCGTTTGGCTGAGGAAAATGCATGTTAACCGTTATATTTTACATTTAATATTAGTGCCATTTTCACTTAAAAGCTTTCTTTTCGCTTTGTCAGGTTGCCAGATGATGAGTTAATTTATGCATTCATTTTTTTCCTTTGGCCTAGGATGTGTCTAAAATTCAATTCTATTGTTGGCATTTTTCTTATTTTAAGGATTAAAGTTTTCATCCAAACTTATATAAAAAAAATTCAATTCCATAAAGAGATCTTGAAAAGTCATTCGTTAAAGTATTGAAAAAAAATAATTAAAAAGTAAAAAGTGACACTTTTAATATCACTGCACAGCGCAGTATTCAAAGCGTCTGCATGGAAGCGTACCATATGTTTGTGGGTTGGAAATGTGCTTTCTCAATGTAAGCAGTCACCTTTGCCAAACTACCACCTTCTCGTAGCTTTAGTAAGTTAGCTAGTCTGGTCCGCTCTCCAATGAAACTTTTCCCCGTTCCTTGATTCTATCTACATATTTAAATACATAGTTTCTAGACCCCCATACACATAGATTGTTGATTTCCTAAGTGGGCCAAAGGATAACGGGTTTTGTAGTTGTCGCTTGTTTCCGGTGCAGTGGATGACTTAAATTACGTTACACATTAAAAACTATTAATTTTTGATGAGTTTTTGTGTCGGTTTTGCTCTTCCGCTTTAGGAACTGCTGGAAAAGGAGACGGTTCTGAGTTCGTTTGAGGATGAAACACAGCAAAAGTGGAATGGTGCTACCGAAGTTGAGGACACACTAACTGGGAAGAAATCTTATTCCAAGAGAAGTCATCGGCCGATCGCCGTGGAGCGTTTTCTGTATGGCATTACCCCGGTATTTGAAAATGGAAACAAAACTGTTGGTGTTTATGAAGGTGAGATAAGCTTATTTTAGTTGCTATTGCTATTTTTTATAAGCTGGAAACTCAGAATCAAGAAAGATCAGAGTAGTTCAAACACAGTAAAAACATTTTAATTGAAAGGTTCTTTATCTATACACTGGATTCTTTTTTTAAACGATCTTATTTTACGCGGTTTTATTTTGAACGATTTTTTTAAACGATTTTCTCGAAATAACACGATTTTCGAACATGTCAAAAACAGGTTCTAGACATTCCCGCTTTTTGCCAAACCACTCTTGGGTGGTAAAGTGATTCGGACGTTGCTTCATGACAGAAACATGGATCGGAATGGCCACTTAGAGACTCTGCGGAAGTTCCGGAACAACCGTGGCTTAAAACAGATTAATCCAAAGCAAACTTTGAGCCTCCCGATTTCACTCAAATCACCTCAGAATGGTCTACCTGGTTGGAAATTATCGATTTACAGTCCATTTTGGCCACTTTTCTCGAAATGAGCGATGAATTTTCCCCGGTTGTTTTGAACTTTTTTAAAACGCTTTATTTTTTTGCACGAACACAACAATCGTTTAAAAAAAGAATCCAGTGTAGTTTCGTTCAATCGTTGGTAAAAATCGGTTTCAACTGGTTTCTGTCAGCTGGTAGTTTTTCAACGAGCCAATGTTTCGGTCGAAAATATCCAGGTCCTTGTTCAACGGCACAAGTTGAAATTAGTAGAAACCGATCCAGGTAGAAATCGGTAAAAGTCAATTAGAAAAAGACAGGTGATCAACTGTCAATCCATTTCAGTGCCGGAACCGGAAGATGGTGCAGAACCCCACTTCAATTCATCTCTCTTGATGAGACGTTGAGATTCTTGAAGCTGAACGTTGTAATTCACATTGCCATTCCGCTCGATGACCACCCCGGCTTTCCAGGACCAAGAGTTCTTGTGATGTACCTGCGCGTAAACTATGTCACCGGGCTTGAACTGTTTGGAGATGGCACCATGTTTTCGGTTGAACGTTTCGAGTTGGCTTCGAAGGAAGTAGAAGTGATGGCGTTTGAAGAGCATCTTCGAGAGTTTCTCCCCTCGATCGAATCAATTTCTGGCCTGGTTTGCTTTCCGGTTAAAAATGTTGCGCCTTGATTGCAGATCGATTCAAACGGAATAGACCATAGATCAAACCGGAAACCGACGTCACGAAACACCTTGCTTGCTGGGTTTGGCCGTTGATTGTAACATCGCAGCTGAATTCGCTAAGGAGGGTTAGCGGTTGACCAGATGCATTCGTGCTTGGCTCGAAAAAGGCTTCATGGTAGGCTTGCCGATTTGTTTCCACATTTTTGCGGAAATGATTGAAATATCACTGGCATAATTTATTAGAAGTGATAGCAAATTTCCTGCGGCTTGCACGATGTCCAACTTGGTTGATGATGAACATCCCTCTGGTTTCGGGAACGCTTCATGCCATCGTTGTGTTGGACTGTGCTTGTGATGTTGGCGGTGCTTTTGTGATTACAAGAACAGTAACCTTCCTTGTGGCCGGTGCGGTTACAATTCTGGCAAAGATGGTTGTTGAATGGGCACTCTTTCATAAAGTGCATTTGACCGCACTGCCAGTACGGTGACTTGGGTAGCTTCGGAGAATTTTGCTGCGACGCACTCGTTGCACTTTTCGTGTTTCTGACGGCGTGAACGGATGATTTGAAGCTTGATTGATGTTCAATCATCGACGTGTCTTCCTTCAGATTGGCGAGGCGTTGAAACTCGTCAATAAGCGACTGAAGAGTGGCTGGGGCTTCGTTTGTTTCGTTCTCCATTTTGGTCAGCAACCTGGCTCGTACATCAGCGTGTTTCGCCGATTTCAGACCGCTGACGAATACCAAACACTTGAAGTGGTCCAGAGTGAGATTCTGGAACTCGAAATCCTCGCATGCACGGTTTACCTTTCCGCCGTTATCGATGATGTCATCCAAATCGTTTTTGACAATCTGGAGACACTGGAAACGCTTTTGGAACTTGGAAACCTGGCTGCCGAAAATTTTCTTCAAGGTTGATACCGTTTCTCGGAAATCGATGTCCTTGGGAAGTGCAGGCAGAATATAGTTGAAATAGCAGCTCTGCCGCTCATAGCAAGTCCGTCCCATTTGAGTTTTCATCATTTTTCAGTTTATCGCTGGAAATCGCTGGAGCAGCAATCAGACCTTCGCAGCATCGTCCAACTGCCGTGCGTTGTTCTCGAACAGATCTTGATACCGGGAGAACCACCGCTGGAACGTCAATCCGTTTTCCTGATCGTAAACGAATTCGGAAATGTATGACGAAAGGGATTCCAGGATTTGTTCCGGATTATGTTGCTGAGGCTGCTGCTGGTTTGCCAGATGTTCGAGCAACCGTAGGATTGCCAGCTGGATGTCGGCTTGGCCTTGGCTAGAACTGGCTGCTTGGCGTTGACTGGAACCGGTTTGACCGTGGTTGGATTCTCCTCCCATTTCGAAGGACTATCTTGATAGATTCGTTCGAATCCTCGTCGCCAAAAATGTTACGTCTTAGAGATAACTTATTGATCTGATTTGTTAAAAGACTAACATAGAACTGCCTAAATTTTCACTCTATATGCTTGATGATCAAATCATGGGTTGCCTCAATATATTTCAGGTTTTCATGATTGCTTCGATGTATCACTTATGAAAATCTATGTAAGAGTAAAGAGCAAGAACAGACTTTATATATAAAAAGCAATTTCTGTATGTTTGTTTGTTTGTCCTCTATAGGCTCAGCCGTCTTAAGAGCTAGAGAGCCTCAATTTGGTATAGATACTCATTAGGACCAGGAATGAGGAATGAAAAATGTTTTTAGATCTTCGAATGACCCCTTTACATGACAGATATCGTATTAGCGATATTGGCGTTATAATTCATCTGATTGGGATGAAAATTGGCACATGAGTGTTTTGAGGGACGAAAAATCGATTCTAGGTTTCAAAGCTAGGATCAGTGGTCGACCAAAGGGGTCGTCCATATCAACTGTTTGATACTTTTGAGATATTGACCTTATAATACATCGGATTGAGATGGATATTTCCATATAGCAGTTTTGAGTGAAGAACAAATTATGCCAAGAATAGAATTCGGGGTCAGGGGTCGGCCAAAGGGGTCGTCCATTTCAATTGTTCAATGCTTTTGCGATACTGGAGTTGTTATACGTTGGATTGAGATGAAAATTTCCATATAGGAGTGTTAAGAGATGCTCTATGGCCTTCAGGTTTTAAATTTTGAGTCAGGGGTTGGCAAAAGGGATCGTCCATATTATTTGTTTGTTCAACGTTTTGGCGATATTGAACGCTAGCAATTTCCGATCGTGTTGCGAGTTTTGGACTAATTTCTAAGTAGAAAAATAACATCAAATGGTGCAGCCTGAAAGTTTTTGTTTGTTTTGTTTACTGTTCTGAGGATTTGCTTGCTGTAAATCAACAAAGGGTCTCGAAAGTGTGCAGACCTGTCCGGAAGTCTATATCCCGCGAGGAACACCGGCTACCCGATCAAGAACTACCAAGGGAACCATGCGCTACCAGACTAGCTCGTTTGCTGGACGACGGGCCGACCGGCTGACTTGCTGCACGCTTGTGACGAATTACGTGGAATCGGGTTAATCCATTCACACAGAACGTATAGTAACATATATTCCCATCATTAGGTTTTTTCAAAACATTGTAATTTCCGAAATCCTGAAAATGTTCGTTTTATCCACAGTGTCCGTCATACCCGACTTTTCCCTTATCATTTTTAATGCGCTAATTTAATTTGTCGGCATCACCTGGGACCGATCGCAGCAAACAATTCCTTGCTCGTGGAAGCATCTGATCAGCATCCTCCCTTTTTGCTGGAAAAAACGGGCCACTTTTCCGGCTACCTCCATTGCCTTGTAAGGGTCTGAGCAGAACTGAGGCTTATCGGAGATGTTCGAAGGCTGCAGAGTAACGGACAGTTGGCTGGCCACATTGTGCCCGTCTGTACCGATCTCGATAGCACTTGCGCGTTTAGCATTGGCAGTTCTCCAACGATGCGGTGGCGACTTTGACTTTTGGCGTATTTGGAACGAAACGTAGCAGCAGGATCTACAGGTAGCGTCTTCTCTTTTGTCGATGACCTTGATGGCGCTTCGACGAGTGGCGGAACGCGGATTGTGTTGAACTACAGTGCCGACGAGCAAAGTATCTTTGAGCGCGTATCCTGAGTTGGACTCACAGGATCCGTTGAATACCACGTATTCGACAGTGGTTTTGCTGGTTTCCTTAAGCTACGGATAAAGGGGCAGATAGCAGTGTTTTTGTAGTCTTCAACAGGATTGCTGCGGTGCTCATTTCCAAACTTGACATTCTTTCTATTGAGCATGTGGTGTTTGTCTGTGTTGGAGCAGGAATTTTCCTACCGTATCTACCGGTTGAATCGGAATGCACGGATAGATCAATTTCTGATGGGCTTGCTGATCCGCTGAGCACTGGATTCGCTTTTACGGGATGTGGTTTCTCAGTAGAGAGTTTATCTAGAGGTTTTGTTTGTTGGTCGTGAAATAGGTACGTTTTGCTTGATAAATCCGACACAGAAATTTCGATTTACACGACTGTTGTTTGTCACAAGATTTCACCGCACTGTGACATTGACATGTACTGAAATGCTGGACATTGATACAACGGATATTTTCTCAGGCAGTAGAGGCATAGCAAAGTACTGAATTGAGTTTCGGACCTAGCTACAATAAAGATAAATTTGATGGGAGCTTGCTTCTTCGGAATTTGTCTTGTAAGCGGTGAACCCTGAGGAACGATAGTGGAAATCGCTGTGCATGGATTACAACATCCGGACTTGTTGAAATTGAAACTCGATGAGCTTATACGTCCAAGACGAAGTACATGCTGGCCTGCGGATCCGATACCGACCGAACCCGCTTGTCCAGCAATAACAAGGTCACAGTCGACGGCGACGAGCTGGAAATAGTCGAAGACTTTGTCTATCTCGGCTCACTGAAGTCTTGCCTACTTTGGACTCCACAAGCAACTGCGGCCGAAAAGACTTACCCCTCGCGCAACCTGTTTATTACGCTCATTAGACCGGTTGTTCTCTACGGGCACAGGACGAGGAGGACCTGCGCACACTCGAAGTATTCGAGCGACGATTGTTAAGAACAATCTTTGGCGGTGTGCAGGAGAACGGAGTGTGGAGGCAAAGGATGAACCACTAGCTCGCGCGACTCTACGGTGAACCCAGTATTCAGAAGGTGGATAAGGCTGGCCGGATACGCTGGGCAGGACATGTTGCGAGAATGCCGGACGACTGTCCTGCAAAACAGGTGTTCACTACAAATCCAATAGGAACGAGACGAGTGGGGGCGCAACGAGCGAAGTGGTTAGATCAAGTGGAGCGTGATCTGGGGAATGTGGGATGTTCGAGTAATTGGAGAACGGTTGCCATGGATCAAGTGAGTTTTATGTTGTTCAAGTTATGTCGTGAGACGTCAAACTATGAAAATAAAATAAAATAAAATAAATAATAACTAAAAAGCGATTTTAAAAGTTACAACGAAAAATGAGTAAGATATAGATGATTAAAACATTTTTTTTTCAAATTTACAAAAAAAAGAAAATCCTTAATAACTCACATCGCAAAGTTAAAAATTCATCAAAACACCTCCTGTACGAAACACTTTTAAAAGGCTGTGATAAAATTTAGGGAATAACCAGAGTTCCTTGGGGCAAACTTGTACGATAAAAAAAATCCTCAATAGTAATGAATGAATGATTAGGTATTCGGTCTTAAGCTGATTGTTATAATCCGGTAGGTACAGTGCAAAACTTTGTACCAAATGTGTGTCTAAAATGAAAAAAAAAAATCTGAATGTTTGATTGTCCTCAACAGACTGAAGACTAACGTTGTTTGGTTGATATGCCGGTGTTTGCTTTCTTAAAACTTCCATTCTAAAATTTTCAACTCTACTAATGGTTTTCAACTTATAGGGTGAGTGCTCCTACTTTGGTCCTAGAGCCTACTTTAGTCCTAAAATGCCGAAAATTGTAAATAATTCATTTTGCTTGCAAAGGATAAAGATGCTGCTATGTACATAATTAACTCTTATTCTTCCTGAATCCTTCCATGCCGCTTTTTTCCATAAAAAGTCTTTCTCATAAAATTTTCAACGTTTTTAAAAATGTGCCTCCTATTCAGTGGTAAATTAGACAGCTCAATTAGTGGGGTGCGTTTTGAGAAATGAGAGTAAATAAGGAAAAATCACGTTTTTTCAGTGTCTAAGCCAATATTTAAAGGGTTTTTACTTTCACTATGGAGAATATGAACCAGATTACCTATTTTTCCTAAAATAAATGAAAATCAATGGAAAACCCGGAAAATTTGTAAAGGGTCCAAATATAGGAGACTTTGACTTCGATGTTCCATTTTTAGACCTAACATCACAAAAACTTTGTGTGAATACCAAATAAATTAACAAAAGTGCGAATTTTTAATTGGGGCATAATTTAGAACCAATATTGAACATATCTTACATTTTTTGTTAGCTTTACGCAAATAAACTATAAATTAGTAGACATATAAAAATTTGAGCTATTTTTCTGCTGATAGAGCTGACGGGGAGTAAAAGTGTTTAAAATATTCATGACAGAAATGTAAGTTTTTTTTTGTCGTTAAAAAGCTGTAATATTTTTTTATGGTCATAATTTATTAAAGATTACACTTTTAATGAATTTGTTTATTTATTTTCGAAAAATCCTATATTTTATAAGAATTTTAGATATAGGTCCAATTGAAGGTACCAGTACAGTACCAAAATAGGAACAGTAGGTTCAAAGATGGAAATTTTGATCATCAATATCTATGCAAATCTTTCAATAAAGGCGAAACCTATGTTGAAAATTCTCATTGAAACTTGTAGATAAGATAATGAACTATAAATAAACTTCTTTAAAGATAGAAAGCTCCCGTTTGTTTATGAGAAAAGCGTGATTATTTAAAAACCACCGCTTAAAGGGTCCAAAGTAGGGCAACTAACCCTATGTGCTCAACGTTCAAATTCTTTCTCCAGTTCTCTGCTACCTATATACCCAAAGCTCAAAGTTTTTACCTAAAGCTAAATTTGATTATTAAACATTCCATGATGCCTGAAAGTTCATTAAGCAAGGCTTTGCTGCTATGTAAGTTAGTTACGGTAGATCAGCGACACATAACCAGATAAACAACTGTTGCTAATAAGGTGTTAAACATTTTACCAACCATTGCAATACTCGGGGAAAAGTCAAATTTCCTTTCGTGCTTCTCCGTAACAAAAGGACCATCAGCTTCGTCAAAATCATCATCCACGAATCGAAATTATCATCCCGAAGGCAAACTGGCAAACAATCTCAATGGTAATAATAATCATAACTGTCTATTGGTTGTAACGGCGGCACAGGGAAATTTTGCCAACGCCGTCAAATTTCGATGGGTGGAATGAAGGATTCAGTCAGTCAGTCCTGCTGCGAGAATATTAATCAGCTAGGCTAGCAATTTCTCGATTTGAATGGATTCTTCAACAACTGATGGAGGGCGCGAGCTCTCGGCACCACTTCGTTTGTTTGTATCATTTGATTTTTTTTCTGCTTTTTTCTCGACTTTTCAGGGTTGAAGAAAGAGCCACGTGGCATGATGAGGGGGATGGCAGACCGGATTTCTGATAATTGTAACAAGGATCAAAACAGTAACGACTGTAACAAGCCGAATGGCTGCCACGTTGAAGTCGATGATTATGAGTATAAAATGGCAAATCCGACTTTGGCCGGGGAAGATGTGGTTGTGGCCAGGCGACCATCAAGAAAAGTGAGGGGAGAATCATCGACGGAAATCGATGACACGACAGTTGGCCTGATGTTGTCGTCTTCGGTGGAAAAGTGGCGTGATGTCGTCGCCGGTGAAAGGAAACTCGATGACAATGGCAGCGGCAGCGATGAAAGAGACTTAACCATGCCGGGCAGATTCAAAAGAAAATTACTCTCCATTGAGGGTGAGCAGCAGTCGGGTGAAGAAGTGGGGGTCAGTGAGGGCGAAGTTGAATCAGCGTTTGATTATGACACTGATAAGAGCCATCAAAGTTTACGCTCAGGTTTGGGAGGATTGGAGCATTTTGTTGAAGGGAACGGAGACGGCGATTACCTGTGGCACCAGGGCGTTTCCGGTGGCGATGACGGCACTTCCGGGCAAACCGATTCTTCTGATCCCGCTGATTCTTATAATATGCGAAGAAATGTGGAGCAGGAAATGGATCGGCACACTGTCAGTCATGTGTTTGATGATGGCAACCGGAAGCGGAAGAGCAGTGAGTCTGGCTGGAATGATAAGAAAATTTCCGTGAGCCTGAATTCCGATAAGCAGACCATTTACCACCAACATTATGAACATCAATCGAATGCGGTTTGCGATTGTGCGCAACAGTGTTCGAAAGTAGAGAAGAGCGAAGATGAGACAGCAATGGAAATGGCTGATGTTAGTCCGACTGAAGATGAGGAAATTAAAACGGATCAAGACAATGAAGTTCCAGAATCAACAGATGATCAATCACAGGAAGACGAGTTGCAAGTGGAAACAACAACAACCGAACAATCGGAGGCAGAACATGACGAGCAGCCAAGTGCTAACCGGAAAGAGGTCTACATAGATTTAAAAATTGGATTTAAGAATGTTAATACCAGTCTAGATCAACAAGAGGATCCCATCGAATTCCACAAGAAAATAGTAATAAAACGGAGAAGGTAATGGCAATGTTTTTAATTCGAGGATAGCACTTTGAAAATGATTTAATTATACCGCCAGTAATCCAATTGACCCAATTCAAGAGGCATCCTTTTCGCCACCGTTTCCCGTTGATTTGATTGAGGTAAGCATCTGGGGTGTTGAAAGGTTTGAACAGCAGTTTTGGTGTCTATATTTTACCTTCCTTCTAGGTAATTTAGTGGAGACTAAAATTGTATGATACGTTTTGATCCAAATTTTAACTTTTAACTTACAATTGACTAGCCACATGCGCGGTCCTATGAAGGGGGGGGGGGGGCGCAGGGTGAGCACCCCCACCCTCCATCCGTAGAGAGAAAACCCGTCAAAAATATACGATAGCGCTTGGACTTCATATGAATTTAAAACTTTTCGTAGTCAGTATAACAACCTGTAATTTTCAAAATTTTCCACTCCCTGAGAATGTTTCCCAAACATATTGCAGTCAAATTTTCCATTGAGGTGATCAATTTTTCAATAGGCTCTTCAGAAGCGTAAGACTGGCAGTCCAACTATCTTATCTTTCTTTCAACATTGCAACTACTTAGACGAGAATGATGATACTTGATCACCTTTTATTATTTTCATCATATCTTTTTGGAAAAATCTAGCAACTCGTCGTCTTTTGCATTTTCATCTTTGCTCAAGCAATGCATGAATAATAAAAAATTTAAAAAAAAATTATTTTTTATTTTTAAGTTCTTTCACATAAATAGGAAACTTTTGAAAATACATCCTAAAATCTTTCAAAAGATTATTAAGATTTGTTTAAAGAATCCTCTAGTAAAAAAAATAGGAAACTTACTTTCATTGATTGTTGAAATCATTAAATTTGCAACAAAATCTGGTGAACTTAGCTCAAGATTGCCAGATGTTCTCCCGCACGTATCCAGGCTATTTTATTTAAAACCTGGCAAAATTTGAGCATTATAGCTCCAAATTTTCATACCACAATCCGGGCAACATCCGGGACATTTTGACGAAAATCCAGAAACTATATACGAAAAAATAAATTTGAATAATTTTTTTCATCGAACAGATTTTGGTTCGTATTTCAGACTTCCCAAAAATCGTTTATGTTTATTTCAGTAAATTAAGCTTGAAATATTACATTTTTGGGAGTCAAAATTCAAAATTTTTATGATGCAATTTGAATTTTTCGTTTAATTTTATTCGTTAAACCCTTACTTTATGAAACGAAGGGTTAACAAATATGAATAATTTTGGACAAAATCAGATTTTTTTTCATCAAAATCTGGGCAACCGGGCCGTGCCGAACATTTCCCAATTTTTGTTTATTAAATATTCTGGCAAGTCCGAGTAAAACCGAGGAATCTGCTCAGCTTAATATTTTTCATTTGATTTTGACTAATTTTTTTTTAAGAAAGCCTAAAAAAAATTTCTAAAAATCTATCTAATTTTAAAAAGTAAAAGTAAAAGATTAAAATTTTGCAGTTCAAACCAGATCTATGCAAACTCGATCCAAGTCAAAGAGTTTAGTTTGAAATTTGGTTCTTGAAAAAATTGCGTTATAAATAATGTAGAACAATACGCCAAAACATATGGAATTCCCTGCAGTTTTGTCATTTTCAGCTGAATTGTGCAAACGAGCTGACTTTGTTTAGATTCTAATTAACAATCAGAATTAAAAGTCTGCTCTTGCAATTTAATTTCCTTACCAACCAAATCATCTTGATAATCTTGTTTTGATTGTGAAACTCATTTACAAGCTGAATGTGAACCTGAATTTTGACTCAAAATTTGAATTTTCAATCTATTTCGGAGTTTCAATACGTTTTCTGAAATGTTCATTAAAACGGATTCTGAATTTTGAAACATGAGCTAAGAATTGAAATCACTTTCAGAGCCCTTAATCTTGAAATCATTATTATAATTTGGATGTTTTGGGTTTCAATGATTATGTTGGGAGGTTCAGGAACGGTGAAGGTCCGGGATCGCAAATAAAATTACCATTTACCGAACTTGCGGGCGCGAGGTCAATGACCGGTTAAATATGGACTTAGCCGAATTTCTCCACTTGTGCACCTTATTATTTCGGATTTAAAAATTACCGGATTTCGCGGAATAAATGCAACCACCGTGTTAAGAGAAACAAAACTTGCAATGTATATTGGTTTTTTGACTTTTTATATACTAAACTTAAATTAAATACATGCGGTTTTCAACTTAAACTACGGGATGCACGGACACGATGTAATGTTCGGATGGTTGACCCAGACTGCTGCTCGGGATCCAAAAACGGCGGGCTCCAAACTTCGGCTGGAGCTCGGCTGCACACAATAGATCGCGTCACGATCGTTTTGGGGCGAAATATTTCCCACCCATTGTTTTCCACCTATTGTTGGGTGATGATCGATTGTTGGCGTCGCGACGACTCACAGCATCTGGCTACCAACGAATTTTGTAGCGACGAGGGGTTTCGGTATTCAACATCCCGACCCCCCTGAAATAGCTAGATTTCAGTAGTCTTCACGGAGGTGTCTGGACCTGAAGACACGTTTTCATCGTTTGTTGGAATGGGAAGCATGCAAATTTTGGTTACAGGGCGAGTCATATAACCATTAGACGTTCGTAAGGTGACAACTCGGGTTACACCGTCATTTCCAGGGTGCACTTGGTGAATACGGGCCATCTTGGTTTTCATCGACGATGATGACAAGCCGGCCGGGCTCGATCTTGATCGGAGGCTGCCAGTTTTTGACTCGAGGTTGGAGCTGAGTCAAGTACTCGATGTGCCATCTTCGCCAGAAACGTTGGAGCTGTTGCTGCATCAGTTGGTACTGCTTCAGTCGGTTTTCAGGTGTTGAGCTAAGGTCTTTCTCGGGGAGCGCATGGATAGAGGAGCCGATGAGGAAGTGAGCTGGCGTGAGCGGTTGGAAGTCTTTGGGATCGTCGGAAAGTTGCGTCAAAGGTCGAGAATTGAGACAGGCTTCGACTTGGACAAGGAGAGTTTCAAAATCTTCGTGGGAGGCAGAGGAATTTCCCAGAACGCGTAGCAGATGTTTTTTGGCGGAGCGGACAGCGGCTTCCCACAAGCCACCGAAGTGAGGAGCGGAGGGAGGGTTCAGCTGCCAATCGATGCCTTCTTCACTGCATACTTGCTGCATTTCGTCGTGGTGGCCGCGGCTTCGTAGAGTTTTGAGCAGTTCCTTGAGTTGATTACGTGCGCCGACAAAATTTGTTCCGTTGTCGGAATAAAGAGTGGCGCATTTCCCTCTTCTTCCTATGAAGCGACGGAGAGCCTGGATGAACTTGGCGGTGGACAAGTCCGAAACCAGCTCGAGGTGTACCGCCTTCGTGCTAAAGCACACAAAAACAGCAACGTATGCCTTGATCGGTGCCTTTCTGTATCCTTGTCGTATGTAGACGGGACCAAAATAGTCCACTCCTGTGTGGGTGAATGCTCTGGATGCCTGGATACGTGGTGATGGTAATTGGCCCATAAATTGTTGTTGGAGTTTGGGTTTCATGCGAAAACAGGTTAAGCATTGGTGTGTTATTCGTCTGCAAAGGTCTCTTCCACTCAATGGCCAGAATTTTAGACGCATAGAGCTTAGCATCAACTGTGGGCCAGCGTGTAGCAATCGGATGTGGTAAATTTCAGCTAGAAGGTTTGAGAATTGATGCTTTCCAGGGATTATCATAGGGTGTTTGCTTTCTGTGGACAGGTCTGAGTGCTCGAGCCGCCCACCGATGCAGAGTATACCATCTTCGCGTACCATTGGAACCAGCCAGCGTAGCCTCGACGATCGATGAACGAAACCAGATTTCCTTAAGGCTTTCAGTTCAGATGAGAAAACTTCTTTTTGAACCAAACGAACGAGTTGTTTTTCGGCATCGATGAGTTCGGAAAGTTTGATCCTTGTTGTTTTTATTCTCTCTTCAGCAGGTTTTCCCAAATTGTAAAGGTACCGGCGACATAGAACGGTAACTCGAAGAAGTTTAAAGTAGCATTTAAAGTGACCAAAATACCAATCGTTGAATGTGCCTTCGTTTTCAGCTACAACACCTACAACCTTCCTTCGTTCTTCTTCGTGGACATTTTCTTCACAGGGTTGATTGATTGAATTTGGCCAATGCTCGGAGTCCTGTGCTAACCATGGTGGGCCAGTCCACCATGTGTGATCGGTGACAATTTGCTCAGCGTTGAGCCCTCGGGATAATTGATCGGCGGGATTCATTATACCTGGCACATGTTTCCAAGTGCAATTTTGGGTGAAATTCTGGATAGAAGAAACACGATTGGCCACGAATGTGGTCCAAGTGCTAGGGGTTTGAGCTAACCACTGTAGAACGGTTCTAGAATCTGTCCAAAAATATGTTTCAAGGGGGGCTTCCATAGATTCCAAAACCTTCACGTACAGTTCAGCTGCTAACAAAGCTCCACAGAGCTCCAATCGGGGAATAGTTTGGCGTTTCAAGGGGGAAACTCTTGATTTGGATGAAACGAGAGATACTTGTGTTTTTCCTGTAGGGTCCTTGGAAACCAAATACATGCAGGCACCATATGCCTTTTCGGAGGCATCCGAGAAACAGTGTAGCTGTTTCTGGTTCGCAGAAGCTAAACCAACGAAACGGGGAATGCGGAGGTCTTTTAAATTTGGAAGAAGGGAATAAAATTCTGTCCACCAGTTTGATAAGGGTTGGGGTAGGAGTTCGTCCCATCCAATAGGGTTACCATCTTTATTTTTCTGCTCCCAAATCAGCTGCATGAATATTTTGGCGCTCGTTACCACCGGTCCTAGTAATCCTAACGGATCGAAAATTTTAGCAATGTTGGATAGTATTTTCCGTTTGGTAAGCTCTTCGGGAATGATTGGAGAAATTTCGAAATTGAACCGCAGCTCATCAGATTTTGGCTCCCACACTAAGCCAAGTGTTTTGACCGTTCGATCACGTTCAAAGTCAATGCCATCATCCAAAGGAATCGCCAAATTCTCAGCAATGACTCCTTCCAGTACTTCTGGGAGGTTGGATGCCCATTTCCGTAATTTAAAACCTCCACTAAGTGCCAATTCATCCAGCTCCAAGCGAATTTTCTTCGCTTCAGTTATGCTGTTGATTCCGGTGATTAAGTCATCCATGTATACATCTCTGCTAAGTCTACAAGCAGCAAGCGGAAATTTTTGAACCTCGTCGTCTGAAAGCTGTTTCAAAGTTCGCGTAGCCAGATAGGGAGCTGATTTTGTACCATATGTTACTGTACGGAGTTCATAAGTACAATGGGAGCTTCTGAAGAAAATCGCCAAAATATGCGCTGCAACGGGTAGTCTTTTGGGTCAATCCAGATTTGCCGGAACATTTTTTCCACGTCGGCAATAAGGACAATCGGGAAAAATCTACTGCGCATAATAAGAGTTCGCAAATCGTCCTGAACTACAGGGCCGTTCAAAAGTATGTCGTTCAAGGATGTTCCTGAGGATGATCTACTGGAGGCGTCAAAAACAACTCGCACGCGAGTGGTGGTGCTTGAGGATTTTATAACCGGGTGGTGTGGTAAATAAAAAGCAATTGTGCTATCCGAAAGATTATCTGCCTTCCCCATATGACCGCAATTCAAGTACTCGGTCATGAATGCATGGTATTCGTTTTTCAAATTTTCATCAGAGGAGAGTCGTTTTTCAAGGTTCAGAAGCCGTCGCATTGCTGACGTTTTGGAATCCCCCAATTTGTTCAACGCATTTTCGCACTTCGGTAGGGCTACCGTATAACGACCATCCTCCCCACGTTTTACCGATTCCAAATAAAGCTTTTCGCATTGTGTTTCTTCTACAGAATAGTTTTCGGTGCGACTGCCGTTTTCGCATTCCCAAAACTTCGCCATAAGATTCTCCAACGAATCCAAAACCGCCAAATGCTTGCATAAAATTGGTTCTTCCTTGCTGTTTGCTACGCTTCCTGTCACTAGCCACCCGAAAACCGAATCAATTAAACTTGGGAGACCATTTCCCAACGGCAGGCGTTGCTTAGAGGAAAAGAAATTGAAGAAAAACTCTCCACCGAGTAAAACATCAATTGGATGAGTTCTGAAGAACTCTGGATCGGCTAGTGTGATTCCTTTCGGCAGATTCCAAACCGTCTCGGAGAAAGAAGATGTGGGTAAATCCTCTGTTACTTTCGGTAATACATAAAAATCCATAATTTGGGCGTAATTAGAGTTTTTCGAGCGAACCATAGCACGAATCTTTTCCTTGGTATTAGTAGGGAATTGACCTATTCCGCTGATTTGTACATCAGCTCTGTTCCTTTTGAACCGAAGTAGTTGCGAGAAATGTGAGGATATTATGTTGCACTCAGATCCCGAATCTAAAAGTGCCCTAGCTGAAACCGAATTTCCATAGTCGTCCTCCAGTAGAACAACTGCCGTAGCCAAAAGAACCTTTCTCGCTGACCTCCCGATATTGGAGCTGATTGTAGCATTCGAAGTACCTGCCTGGGGATTAGGGTTACCATTTCGTTTAGGTGTATTTCCGTCAGATGGTGTGCTCTTAGAGTTCTCTCCCGCCTTATAGCACACGAGGGTATGATGACGGCCTTTGCATCGACGACACGAGAATTTGGATTTGCAGTCTCGAGCTTGATGCCCTTTTCGAAAACAATTTCGGCAGAGATTGTGTTGGCGTAGCACCGATTCTCTTTCCCCAACCGAAAGTTTTTCGAAAGATGAACAAGTAAAAAGTGGGTGATTCTCAGAACAACAAACGCAATTGGGGGGTGGAGTATGAAAAGCACCATGATTAGTAACCTTGGATTGGATGGCCTTTCGAATAGGAGGTGGATGTTGTTCGGAGGGTTTCCCGGGGAGTGAATCCAATATTTGAATACGGCGATGCAGAAACTCAACCAAGTCCTTCAGAGTTTCTTCTTCCTTCGTTGAAGTGTGCTCCTCCCAGCTACGTCGCGTTTTTTCGTCAAACCTCGAGCACAACAGATGAATCAGCAACAAATCCTTATAGTCAGCAATCTGGACCACTTGATCTAATACCTTCGTTGCCTTCTCAAAACCTTCGACCAATGCTTGAAGCTCGAATGCTGATTCTCGTTTGATGAAAGGAAGCTCGAAAAGATTTTGAACTTGTTTTCGCTTAAGGGCTTTGCTGTTCGAATACCTTTTGACCAACAAATCCCACGCTACCGTGTAATTCGCTTGGGTTAACGCAAGTGACGATATAACAGAGAGGGCTTCTCCTTCTAGTTGACTCCGGAGATAATGATACTTTTCAATCACAGGTAGATCCTCAGAGTGATGAATAAGGGACAAATACAGATCTCGAAATGACAACCACTCTTCGATGTTTCCGGAAAACTTAGGCAGACTGATCAAAGGCAATTTAACGTGCGGATGGGAAGTTGCGGCGAAAGTAGACTCGTTAACCGGCAGGGATGCACTCGATACGGGATATTCCCGTATTTTGGATTGGAGAAAACCTTTCAGCTCAAAAAATTTATTCTGGAAATCCAAACGCTCTTTCACATACCTCTCTTCCTCCTCCTCCTCCGACTGTTCCTCAACCTCCGCCATTGCCTCATCGATCTTCTCCCACAGCGAATCTAACCTTTCCAACCGCGATGCCAGCTCACGCGCGTCCCGCTGGTCGTCGTAGTTCTGCATGTACGTGTAGATTCCTTGGAATGACGTCATCAGGTTCCGCAAACGCAGCAGCGACGATTTCAAGGTACGTTGGGGCATGGTACCTTATCCGAAGAATGCCTGGACCAGAAGAGAAAGGAAAAACCAAAAGGAGCACCTCCTAGGCTCGACTGGATGCTTGGACAGGTACTAACCTTGTTCCAACAAAAAGAATGCCTTTTTGCTGAATCTTCACGAACGCTGCTACGAAGTAACCTCAAACTCGACCTCGTCTTCCGAAAAATGACCTTCATGCACTTTAGCATGCAATAGCGCTGATGATGAACCTCGGGTGGATGTGTAACCGGCTTCCGTGTCACCAACGACCAATATTCACGTGAGAAGTGTTCCACGTGGGTAGCATATCCGCGTCAACCTTTGGGAAATAAACACAAGAGAAGCACCTTGTGGCACCGCAGTGGGTATTGGAGAGCTACTAACCTGCTCCCGATTAAATTCGGGCCTTGTATTTTTTATGTTTTTAATCGGGAACAGTTCTCGCTACAATCCTGGGGACCTTGGTCTTATTGGACCAACGGATTTTGGTAATGAAGTAGTAGTGATTATCCTGTCTGGTATGTCAACCGTGGTAAGCCAACCGTAGTAACCAATCGTCTGTCGGAAACCGCTCGCCCTCGAAACCCGTTTTCGTAGGATATGTAATAAAAACCAAGCGTGATACCAGGCAAACAATGATGAAACCTTGGAATGCTACTCACATGTACTAAATTTATTCATGCCTTGTATAAATTTAGTAAACTGGAACTCAGGAACTTTGCATGCAGATCCTAGTCCTTCCGGGGTGGTTTGGCCAGGAGTAAACCTTGGATTTTGGGGATGGGAGCCTTTGACCAAAACGACACGTGTGAGCAGCCTTGTTTCCTTTGTTGTACCACGTCTATTGTTGCATGCAGCGATGGCGGACGATCCACAAAATTTGGCACGTGCTTTCTAAATTATCCGCAAATTCCGTTGAAAATCCTGGTCCCGTGCCTTCAACCGATATCCGGCTCGAAGGACCATATGTTGGGAGGTTCAGGAACGGTGAAGGTCCGGGATCGCAAATAAAATTACCATTTACCGAACTTGCGGGCGCGAGGTCAATGACCGGTTAAATATGGACTTAGCCGAATTTCTCCACTTGTGCACCTTATTATTTCGGATTTAAAAATTACCGGATTTCGCGGAATAAATGCAACCACCGTGTTAAGAGAAACAAAACTTGCAATGTATATTGGTTTTTTGACTTTTTATATACTAAACTTAAATTAAATACATGCGGTTTTCAACTTAAACTACGGGATGCACGGACACGATGTAATGTTCGGATGGTTGACCCAGACTGCTGCTCGGGATCCAAAAACGGCGGGCTCCAAACTTCGGCTGGAGCTCGGCTGCACACAATAGATCGCGTCACGATCGTTTTGGGGCGAAATATTTCCCACCCATTGTTTTCCACCTATTGTTGGGTGATGATCGATTGTTGGCGTCGCGACGACTCACAGCATCTGGCTACCAACGAATTTTGTAGCGACGAGGGGTTTCGGTATTCAACAGATGATTCTTATTTTCTATAATGTATTTCTAATTCAGCTTACAAATCTTATTAAGATAAAAAAAATTCAAATGATGATCGCTATTGTGAAGCTTTGTTATGTTTAAGTGTTAAGCATTAGAATAAAGTTCTCGAACTTCGAATCTGATTTTTGATTTAAAATTCGTTTATTTGGAACTTTGAATCGGAATTTGAAGTTAAAACTCAAAATTATTTCTAAGTTTTTTTTCATATTGGGAAAAATATTATCAAAATGTAAAAAATGCGTATGAGTTTAGAAAATCATGAATCAAATTTTGAAGGAAATGTAAAACCAAATTGAAACAACGATTTCAAACAAATTTTAAATATGATTCCTACCTGAAATCCAGAATTCTAAACTGGATACGTAATCCTAAATATGAAAACACAAATACAATTTTGTTTTCGGTAGTTAGAAACCAGAATCTCTGAAATGAGTTAAATATTGTTTTTAAGTATTCAGAAATGAATTCCTATCAATAAGTAAGAAAGTTATGAAAAACTGTAGGGGATTGGTTTTCGAGGTTTTGACATCAGTTCTGAGTTAAGATTGTTACTATCGAATAACCTTATAAGTATTTGAATAAATAATAAATGTTTGCTTGGGTAAAATGTCGATTAAAGTAAAACCCGTTTAAAAGCGGGTTTTAGAGGTCGATTGAATTTCAATTATTTTTTTTATTCATTCATTAAGTATCAAATTGAAAACGGACATGTATATAACATAAAAAGGCAACAATTTTTTTTTCAATAAACTTTTCGGTACCTGTTAAATAAGATTAAAAAAATTACTAAGATATATAGGGAATTGATTTGTTTTTTTTTCTTGTGTTCTTAAAATAAATTACAATTCTATATTTTGTGATAAACTTTTAATTACTAGTCCCAATTTTGACAGAAAGCAGAATTAATACAACTAAACTAAATAGATAATTTCAGTTAGGAGAATACATTTTAATAATAGAATTCCACAAGTAGTTTAAAATTCTGCTGTGTATGTATCAGAAGTGTAAGCACAAACATTAAAAACTTAAAATCAGTTAGAGAAAAATGTATTTCGACAATTCTATGGAAATTCAATTGAAAATTTATAACTTTCCTCATTTCTGGCATCACAAGAAAGCGTTTCAATTTTTTGATGTTAGATTTTCATTTATTAAAAATCAATGTAGAAAACTTCAGCACGTTTTGCTTTTGAAAATACCTATCTTAGAATAGTACTAATGTTATGAAATGGTTCAAGTCCTGTCGGTGAGCCGTTGTATCTTTTTCGAAAAATTCATGATATTTGCGGCTTATGTTCTTTCGTTCTTTGATATTCATGTTTCTCTAACTCTTTCCATCACCTACGAAAATGTATCTGAGATTCATATTTGTTTTGAATTTCTTCGAAATGTAGTGAAACCCATGTATTTTCGTGGAACTGTACAAAATCAAAGAAAAAACTTATGTAAATTTTTCTCAGAAGTCAAAATTGACTGCGGTCATCGAGAAAATGATCATTTTATCAAAACCTGTGTATTTTCAATGTCTTTGTTACATTTTACAGGTTTTTCAAAAATATACACAAGTTTTCCAAAAATATACACAAGTGTTTTAAAACTCCTAAAATTAGTTAAAACCAGCTCCTAAACATTTTGCACCAATGATTTTATTTTAATTGTGAAGATTGTGCCGTTTGATGAATTAAAAACTATTTTTAATTTTATTCATACCATCTTTGTTGCAAACTGGTTTCTGTTTTCAACAAATTATTAAAATCCTAAATCTGAAAAATAAAACAGAATAATAAAAAAATCAGTTTTTTAAACCTGGTTCAAAACATAGAAATAACAATTGAAATTTTATATAAAATATTTGATTTTTAAAAGTTTAGTTGCTAAATGAGAATCACTAAAATTTTGTTATGATTACCTTCCGCTGATATGTAGGAGCTTAAGAAAAATAGGTAATAAAAAAGTTTATTAATACTTCCTTCTATTCAACAATAAGTGTTTATTTCCATTTATACATTCACATTTATAACGAGAGATTCCTCATGAACTCATAAGACAATTATTTTGTTACTTCCTGAATATCGATAAAACCCCCCTCCGTCCTATCACTCTTATACAACGAAAATTTATTCACTAGATATTAAAGTTCTTTTAATTGGCAGATTTTTGATAATTTGTAAACTAATTGCAAATCACTGTTCCAGAACACAATGCTTTGCAATAAGCTTAACTAGATGGACTACTCAATCAGAAGAACATATTATAATTTTTACTCAATTCAAATTTATTCAATTTCAATCTCAATTTTCTTTTGAGATAAAGTTTTGATATCAGAGTCTTCGTTTTTGTCGCTTCGAAAAAAATGTATCTTCTTTGATACAATCAATTATTTTTTCTGCCTCAATTGACCTGGTTTAAAAGCTTTAAATGTAAGTTTTGAAGCTATCATTTTAATGCACCAAGCATGATTCTGTGGTAGCGCGCGCGTCTATCAACCTGCAGGTCGAGATTCGAATCTCCTTGCTGTACCCAAACTTTTCAAGAGTTGTGCAAGTTTGAAACAATTCATAATAGTTTGAGTGAAAGGCAGGAGTCAATATAATATAACCTTGCATACAAGTACTTGAGTTCAAAGCAAACATTTCATGAAAGCTCTTGTGTAAGCAAGAGACATTCTTTGTCTTTCTTGGTGGTCATTATCCTATCTGATTGAGTTATAATCTTGATATAATGCTATTAAAGGATGATAAGAATAATTAAGTTATTCTTGGATGGACTTTTTGCTTAAATTTAAGATATTTCAACATCCTACGAGTACCAAATTATGTCTAGTTTTGATATGAACAAATTTCAATATCAAAATAGCTCATCTAGATATAATTTTGTGTTTCTTTTCTGATCGCCACCTATTGAATCAGAAATCTTGTGATTGATGCTTTATAGTAATTTTGACTGTTTCTCGGTCTAGGGGGGTCCCCTTTTTTGGGCACTTCAAAAGCCTAGTTGTTTGATTGAATCCCTAGACCGAAAAAAAGCAAAAATTATTAGTTTGGTATCTGAGAGTTTTTCGGATTAGAGGTGGTTTGTGTAATAGTTTCAAGAATCTAAGTTTTGGTAGAAGAGAAGCCCCTATACAAAATCAACTCAGATGGAACACTTCCATCTGTACCGTTGAGCCGTCAACACGTACGCCGGAGCATCGTATCGTTGCTGTGTACCTGCAGGAACATTTTTCATTATTTATTTTTTTCCTTACCTGTTTTTCAAACAGCACTTTTCAGTGCTAAAATTAAATAATTTTCATTTTCTTTTATTCATATTTTCTCTTTTCTTTCCAGCATGGGGAAAGTCATCGGCCGGCTCAAGCGCCGGGAGAAAACGGATCGCCGAACCTAATTCAGGTCCATCGCCCAAAAAAGTTGAAATTTCCAATTCATTCGATGTCCTTCATAACATCGGTGATGAGGAAATATTCATATTTAATTCTGATAAGAGTACTAAGAAACCTTCTTCTTCTTATACTCTTAAAAACGAAAAGATTCCACCAATGACGGTCACGATTCCTGACTTTAATGCCTTTCGAAAAGAAATCGTCACTTCCGTCAAGGATTTCTTTTCAGATCGGTCGAAGGGGAACTGCTCGTATATTGGCGGAATCTTTTGATGATTTTCAAAAGGTTTTAAATTATTTGAATAATAAAAAACACCAATTTTTTACGTGCGACACTAGAAGTGATCGTCCATTTAAAGTTGTACTTCGTGGTCTCACTGGCGATCAGACACCGGATGAGATCACAGCTGAATTAAATTCTTTGTTAGGTTTTTCCCCAATTCAAGTAATTCAAATGAGGAAAAGAACCAACACGAATAATACCAGTAGTGTTGGTTTTGCTCCTGAACTTTATTTGATCCATTTTAAAAAGGATCAGGTTAATAATTTGCAAATTCTTGAAAAGGCTCGTCTTATGTTTCA
This sequence comes from Uranotaenia lowii, assembly GCF_029784155.1. Taxonomy (NCBI): domain Eukaryota; kingdom Metazoa; phylum Arthropoda; class Insecta; order Diptera; family Culicidae; genus Uranotaenia; species Uranotaenia lowii. The sequence goes on along the minus strand of NC_073692.1, from coordinate 64,482,371 downwards.
TTGTCGAGTCAAATTCGAACCTTTTCGTAAATCTTCTACCAATTTTCTTCAAAATATTACGCAATGTCGTCGTTGTCAAGCTTTTTGTCATGGCACTAAAAATTGTAGAATGAATGCCAGATGCATGTTTTGCGGCTCATTCGATCATGAAAAATCTAAATGCCTTTTTGGTGGTGATAAGCCAAAAACAGAATTTTTTAAGTGTGCGAATTGCGCAGGTAATCATTCCTCGAATTCTCTAGACTGTCCCGTTAGGGCAAAAATTGTTGCTTCTAGGAAAAATCCCAAAGTTTCCAGAAAAGTTTCTTCTCCTCCTTCCTCTTTTTCGTCTTCACACGTCAAACCGGCAAACAACCTAACTGTTCGCGGTCAGCCTCGGCCTACATTGGAATCACGGCTGGGTAATACCCGAAGTGATTTTAATGTTACCTGGGCTGATTCTGCGCCACAGACTCGTTGTTTATCGTTCTCAGAGGTGGTTGAAAATGGGTTGCCCTCTTCAGGTTTAACTAATAAAAATGGGAAAAAACCAAGTCTCAACGTTCATGCGAAGGCTTGGGAAAATCCCCGAAATTCAAATACTTTCTCTTCTCCTTCCTTTTCTGATCCTAACAATTTTGTTGATTTGGGTGAGATTACTGAGGAAAAATTAAAATTTTTGCATCAAAATTTAATGGAAATGATGCAACTTATGTTGAAAGCAAATTCCAAGTTTGAAGCTTTCCAAACTTCATTTAATTATGCTAACAAAATTATTATGACTTTGCGATTCCCTCATGGATCCAAATAGATGTTTAAATATTATGAATTGGAACGCGAGATCTTTGCTGGCTAACCAAGATGAATTCTTTTATTTTTGAAAACTCAAAACATACATATTGCTGCCATCACTGAAACTTTCTTAAAGCCAGACAATAACTTGAAAAGCAATGCTTTCTTTAAAATTTTACGAAATGATCGACTTGATCGGCAAGGTGGGGGTGTAGCTATTGTCATCAATAGTCGTCTCAAATTTAGACTTCTTCCTTCTTTCAATACAAAAGTCTTAGAAACAATTGGAATTGAATTAGAAACTTCTATGGGGAAAATTATAATTGTTGCCGCATATTTGCCTTTCCAATGCAGCGGTGAACAGAAAAATTTTTTGAAGGGAGATTTACAAAAACTCACCAGAAATAAATCTAAATTTTTTATTATTGGTGACTTTAATGCAAAACACCGATCTTGGAATAATATTTCATCAAATTCAAATGGGAATATTTTGTTTAATGACTGCTCTGCAGGTTATTATACTGTTGAATATCCTAATGGGCATACTTGTTTTTCTTCAATTAGAAATCCCTCCACAATTAATTTGGTTCTAACGGATTTAGGCGAGCATTGTAGTCAATTAGTTACTCATGCGGACCTCGATTCAGACCACCTTCCAGTAACATTTTCTTTATCCCAAAGTCCCATTGAAAACCCTTTAAAATCAGCTTTTAACTTTCAAAAGGCTAACTGGGAGCGATATATGAATTTTATTGAACGTAATTTAGATGTAAACGTTCCACTGAATTCAATAGAAGATATTGATTTGGCTGTAGAAAATTTGACAACTTCAATAGTCAATGCTAAAGCCGCTTCAATACCCAAAGTTAAACATAAATTTAATCAACCTTTAATTGATGATGATCTTCAGTTTTTGATACGACTGAAAAACATTCGTCGACGCCAATATCAACGTACTAGGGATCCTTATTTGAAATTAATTTATTGCGACCTTCAAAAAGAGATCAAACGTCGTTTAAATTTCATTCGCAATGAAAATTTTGCTAAAGCAGTAGAGGACATAAAACCCTACTCAAAGCCTTTTTGGAAATTAACTAAAATTCTGAAAAAAGCCACAGAAGCCAATTCCTACTTTGAAAGATGGGGATAAACTTCTTTTAACTAATGCAGAAAAAGCTTGAAAATTAGCCCAACAATTTGAGTCTGCTCATGATTTTAATTTAAACGTTGTAAGTCCAATTGATGCTCAAATTTCCCTTGAATTTGACGATATTCTTTCTAAACAAAATGTATTTAAAAGTTCTTGTGAGACAAATATTGATGAACTTAAATTAATTTTCAAAAAATTTAAAAATATGAAAGCTCCAGGGGAAGATGGGATTTTCTATATTCTTATTAAAAAGTTGCCTGAAAGCACTTTAAATTTTTTAGTTAAAATCTTCAATAAATGTTTTCATTTGGCTTATTTTCCCAATAAATGGAAAAATGCCAAAGTAACTCCAATTTTGAAACCTGGAAAAAGTGCTTCAGAGCCTTCAAGTTATCGACCAATTAGTTTGCTTCCTTCTTTAAGTAAACTATTTGAGAGAGTTATTTTGAATAGAATGATGATTCACATTAATCAGAATTCTATTTTCCCTGATGAACAATTTGGTTTTCGTCATGGACATTCTACTACACATCAACTTTTGAGTGTAACTAATATGAGTAACGCTAGCAAATCTGAAGGTTATTCAACTGGTGTTGCTCTTCTTGATATTGAAAAAGCTTTTGACAGTGTTTGGCTCAAAGGTTTAGTAGCTAAATTAGCTCGATTTGATTTTCCTGTATATTTCACCAAAATAGTTCAAAAATATTTGACTAGCCGAACCTTACAAGTAAGCTATCAAAATGCATGCTCTGAAAGGACACCCATTAGAGCTGGTGTCCCTTAGGGTAGTATACTTGGGCCAATTTTATATAATATTTTTATATCTGATCTTCCTGATGTACCAGAAGGAAAAGGTAGAAGATTATTTGCTGATGATACTTTGCTTTCAGCCAAAGGTCGAAATTTACGGGTGGTACGCAGTAGATTGCAACAAAATTTAAATTCCTTTTTGAATTACTTGAAAATGTGGAAAATTTCTCCTAACGCTTCCAAAACTCAACTTATTTTATTTCCCCATAAGCCAAGAGCAAATTTTTTAAAACCTAATGAAAATCATTCCATAACTTTTAATGGGGTTTCATTAGAATGGTCTGATAACGTGAAGTACTTGGGACTTACACTTGATCGGAATCTTACTTTTAAAAATCACATTGAAGATATTCAATCAAAATGTAATAAATACACTAAATCTCTTTATTCTCTCATCAACAGGCAATCCCGACTGTGCCTGAAGAATAAGATGCTCATTTACAAGCAAGTCTTCCGACCAGCGATAATGTATGCAGTTCCGATTTGGTCTAGCTGCTGCGCGACGAGGAAGAAAGCCATCCAGAGGATTCAGAACAAGGTTCTGAAAATGATTTTGCGGCTTCCACCTTGGCACAGCACCGAAGATCTTCATCGGATTGCAGGCATTGAATCTATCGAAGAGATGGCCAACAAAATCATCTCCAACTTCAGAGGCAAATCGATGCAGTCTTCCATCGCAGAGATTCGTTCTCTCTATAATTAGTTTTAATTTAGGATAGCTTTAGTTTTTAGTTTTGAGTTTAAAATATTTTTTACACGACAGGATGTTCTCCTTTATAAAAATGCTTGATTGCGCTCAGCAAATTTAAGTCAAATAAATAAATGTTAGTGATTATTTAACTATAGGGCTCTGAAAGTTCATTATTGAACTGAACACCTAATTTAATGTATTAATGTAATATAAATGTAATGATGAATTGGTACGAATAAAGATATATTTAAAAAAAAAAACGCACCTTAGACTTTTCGTTTGGTTTTTTGGAACTCAGATGAAACACAGCTCGTTTAATTTGAAGACGATTTTCATTAAAACATGAGCCCAAATGATTGAAAGACGTGTATTAAAAGTTAATCATTTAAAACTTTATATCAAGTTGAAGGTAAAACTAAGTTTACCGGGTAAGCTAGTGATTTATAAAAAGGTTTAATGTATAAATGCTTTGTTATGGAAATCTTTTTTTTTTTTTAAATTTATACAACTAAAATTCCATGAACGCTTTCGTGATTAACCAGAACAATTCTGCATCACAATGGATTCTGCTTCACGATTAATTGTTATAGCAAAATTATTATGCTGGAAATCAGATAACGCTGAAAAGATAAAAATAATACACTTACTATTTGCATGTTACATATAATCTCCACATGGCGATTTTAAAAATATTTTTTAATATTTTTTATATTCCGATTCAACTTTCAATTCGTCTTTTGAACATTCGACAGCTGTTAAGTCTGTCGAGTAAACATGACATGACGGCTGATGCATTTTTATATTCTAATTTTCCAAATACTAGAATCTGTAATCTGAACTATTGGCTTATACTGTTTACAAGAAACTTTGTTTGTAAGTTTCATTTCCCCATAGCAACAGTAAACTCCTTCTTCATCTTCTGTGTCGTATTATCGGAATATTAATCATCAGTTAACTTTTAAAGCCTCACCTTTGACTTATCTCATTCAAGAAATCAATTCTTTCTTACTTTTTCACCCCTTTCCAATAATATTAGGTAAACGTTATCACATTTTCAGTCCGTTTTCGAATTCGATTAGTCCTTGCTCCGAATGATGAATTCAGTCGGACGGAGAGGTGTTTTTCCCAATATATTTACTTTCCAATTTCGACCCTCTTTCCATGGAACCCAAACTGCATCCTTTCCCCTCCGGTTTTCCGTTCGGAATGACTGACTGACGGACACGTCGCCGCACTTCCTCCCGGACCCGAAAAAACTAGGCCATCTATCAATTAGTGGACCAGAATGACGATCTCCGGAGACACGTGGCCCCCCGGCTGCAGGACCGGTCCAAGGTGCTGTCCAAGGTGGCGGAGCTGAATCAGAGGCGGAAGATTAATGACCGGTGGCCCTCGCTGACAGGTGACGATACCCGGAAGGCTGTTCAGGCTGTTGGGCCGGTTTGTTTATAGTTTCTGCTTTTTTTGTTCTCTCCTGTTTTTCATTTCAAAATAGTGTAGTGTTGGATCGAGCGGTTTGTTTCCTTTGTGGCATTCTTGGCAGAAATCTGCCGGCTGAAATGATTCCTTTTTTTTCTTCTGTGTGTGTTGAACCATTCAGCACTGATTTATTGGTTTTTCATTAGTTGTTTGGTATCATTCTGGACTATCTTCTCTTTCAATTTTTTTTTCAGCCCAATGAAGAGCCCGTAAGTAGTTTGGCTGAAAGTGCTGAAACTCAAGCTACATAATTCAAAGGATAAAGCTGAATAGATGAATTAAAAGTTTGGAACCGGTTTGTTTTTTAAACTACTTTGTTAATAAAAACAGAAAGATTCAATGATTTTTTTTCGAAACTTTTAAACGGAATGAAATAGAGAAAAAAAATCCTCAAAAGTAGGTATCGACCTTATCGGAGAAAAATGTGTTCTTTAAGTAAGTATATTTAAAGATTATAAAATTATTGGACGGATGAATGATGACTGACAAACAATAGGCAGACGACAGACAAACGACAGACAGACGACAGACAGACGACAGACAGGCAACAGACAGACGACAGACAGACGATAGACAGACGACAGACAGACGACAGACAGACGACAGACAGACGACAGACAGACGAAAGACAGACGACAGACAGACGACAGACAGACGACAGACAGACGACAGACAGACGACAGACAGACGACAGACAGACGACAGACAGACGACAGACAGACGACATACAGACGACAGACAGACGACAAACAGACGACAGACAGATGACAGACAGATGACAGACAGATGACAGACAGACGACAGACGGACGACAGACAGACGACAGACAGACGACAGACAGACGACAGACATACGACAGACATACGACAGACAGACGACAGACAGACGACAGACAGACGACAGACAGACGACAGACAGACGACAGACAGACGACAGACAGACGACAGACAGACGACAGACAGACGACAGACAGACGACAGACAGACGACAGACAGACGACAGACAGACGACAGACAGACGACAGACAGACGACAGACAGACGACAGACAGACGACAGACAGACGACAGACAGGCGACAGACAGACGACAGACAGACGACAGACAGGCGACAGACAGACGACAGACAGACGACAGACAGACGACAGACAGGCGACAGACAGGTGACAGACATATGACAGACAGGCGACAGACAGACGACAGACAGACGACAGACAGACGACAGACAGACGACAGACAGACGACAGACAGACGACAGACAGGCGACAGACAGGTGACAGACAGGCGACAGACAGACGACAGACAGACGACAGACAGACGACAGACAGGCGACAGACAGATGACAGACAGATGACAGACAGATGACAGACAGACGACAGACAGACGACAGACAGACGACAGACAGATGAAAGACAGACGACAGACAGACGACAGACATACGACAGACAGACGACAGACAGACGACAGACAGACGACAGACAGACGACAGACAGACGACAGACAGACGACAGACAGACGACAGACAGACGACAGACAGACGACAGACAGGCGACAGACAGGCAACAGACAGGTGACAGACAGGCGACAGACAGACGACAGACAGGTGACAGACAGGTGACAGACAGATGACAGACAGGCGACAGATGACAGGCAGATGACAGACAGATGACAGACGACAGGCAGATGACAGACAGATGACAGACAGACGACAGACAGACGACAGACAGACGACAGAGAGACGACAGACAGACGACAGACAGACGACAGACAGACGACAGACAGACGACAGACAGACGACAGACAGACGACAGACAGACGACAGACAGACGACAGACAGACGACAGACAGACGACAGACAGACGACAGACAGACGACAGACAGACGACAGACAGACGACAGACAGACGACAGACAGACGACAGACAGACGACAGACAGACGACAGACAGACGACAGACAGACGACAGACAAACGACAGACAGACGACAGACAGACGACAGACAGACGACAGACAGACGACAGACAGACGACAGACAGACGACAGACAGACGACAGACAGACGACAGACAGACGACAGACAGACGACAGACAGATGACAGACAGACGACAGACAGACGACAGACGACAGACAGATGACAGACAGATGACAGACAGACAGACGACAGACGACAGACAGATGAAAGACAGATGACAGACAGACGACAGACAGAAGACAGACGACAGACAGACAGACGACAGACAGACAGACGACAGACAGACGACAGACAGACGACAGACAGACGACAGACAGACGACAGACAGACGACAGACAGACGACAGACAGACGACAGACAGACGACAGACAGACGACAGACAGACGACAGACAGACGACAGACAGACGACAGACAGACGACAGACAGACGACAGACAGACGACAGACAGACGACAGACAGACGACAGACGGCAGACAGATGACAGACAGATGACAGACAGACGACAGACAGAAGACAAACGACAGACAGACGACAGACGACAGACAGATGATAGACAGATGACAGACAGACGACAGACAGACGACAGATAGAAGACAGACGACAGACAGACAGACGACAGACAGACGACAGACAGACGACAGACAGACGACAGACAGACGACAGACAGACGACAGACAGACGACAGACAGACGACAGACAGACGACAGACAGACGACAGACAGACGACAGACAGACGACAGACAGACGACAGACAGACGACAGACAGACGACAGACAGACGACAGACAGACGACAGACAGACGACAGACAGACAGACGACAGACAGACGACAGACAGACGACAGACAGACGACAGACAGACGACAGACAGACGACAGACAGGCGACAGACAGACGACAGACACACGACAGACAGACGACATACAGACGACAGACAGACGACAGACAGACGACAGACAGACGACAGACAGACGACAGACAGACGACAGACAGACGACAGACAGACGACAGACAGACGACAGACAGACGACAGACGACAGACAGATGACAGACAGATGACAGACAGACAGACGACAGACGACAGACAGATGACAGACAGATGACAGACAGATGACAGACAGACGACAGACAGACGACAGATAGAAGACAGACGACAGACAGAAAGACGACAGACAGACGACAGACAGACGACAGACAGACGACAGACAGACGACAGACAGACGACAGACAGACGAAAGACAGACGACAGACAGACGACAGACAGACGACAGACGACAGACATATGACAGACAGACGACAGACAGACGACAGACAGAAGACAGACGACAGACAGACGACAGACAGACGACAGACAGACGACAGACAGACGACAGACAGACGACAGACAGACGAAAGACAGACGAAAGACAGACAGACGACAGACAGACGACAGACAGACGACAGACAGACGACAGACAGACGACAGACAGACGACAGACAGACGACAGACAGACGACGGACAGACGACAGACAGACGACAGACAGACGACAGACAGACGACAGACAGACGACAGACAGATGACAGACAGACGACAGACAAACGACAGACAGACGACAGACAGACGACAGACAGGCGACAGACAGACGACAGACACACGACAGACAGACGACATACAGACGACAGACAGACGACAGACAGACGACAGACAGATGACAGACAGACGACAGACAGACGACAGACAGACGACAGACAGACGACAGACAGACGACAAACAGATGACAGACGGCAGACAGATGACAGACAGATGACAGACAGATGACAGACAGACGAGAGACAGGAGACAGACGACAGACAGAGGACAGACAGACGACAGACAGACGACAGACAGACGACAGACAGACGACAGACAGACGACAGACAGACGACAGACAGACGACAGACAGACGACAGACAGACGACAGACAGACGACAGACAGACGACAGACAGACGACAGACAGACGACAGACAGACGACAGACAGACGACAGACAGACGACAGACAGACGACAGACAGACGACAGACAGACGACAGACAGACGACAGACAGACGACAGACAGACGACAGACAGACGACAGACAGACGACAGACAGACGACAGACAGACGACAGACAGACGACAGACAGACGACAGACAGACGACAGACAGACGACAGACAGACGACAGACGACAGACGACAGACATATGACAGACATATGACAGACAGACGACAGACAGAAGACAGACGACAGACAGACGACAGACAGACGACAGACAGACGACAGACAGACGACAGACAGACGACAGACAGACGACAGACAGACGAAAGACAGACGAAAGACAGACAGACGACAGACAGACGACAGACAGACGACAGACAGACGACAGACAGACGACAGACAGACGACAGACAGACGACAGACAGACGACAGACAGACGACAGACAGACGACAGACAGACGACAGACAGACGACAGACAGACGACAGACAGACGACAGACAGACGACAGACAGACGACAGACAGGCGACAGACAGACGACAGACAGACGACAGACAGACGACAGACAGACGACAGACAGACAGACGACAGACAGACGACAGACAGACGACAGACAGACGACAGACAGACGACAGACAGACGACAGACAGACGATAGACAGACGACAGACTGACGACAGACAGACGACAGACAGACGACAGACAGACGACAGACAGACGACAGACAGACGACAGACAGACGACAGACAGACGACAGACAGACGACAGACAGACGACAGACAGACGACAGACAGACGACAGACAGACGACAGACAGACGACAGACAGACGACAGACAGACGACAGACAGACGACAGACAGACGACAGACAGACGACAGACAGACGACAGACAGACGACAGACAGACGACAGACAGACGACAGACAGACGACAGACAGACGACAGACAGACGACAGACAGACGACAGACAGACGACAGACAGACGACAGACAGACGACAGACAGACGACAGACAGACGACAGACAGACGACAGACAGACGACAGACAGACGACAGACAGACGACAGACAGACGACAGACAGACGGCAGACAGACGACAGACAGACGACAGACAGACGACAGATAGACGACAGACAGACGACAGACAGACGACAGACAGACGACAGACAGACGACAGACAGACGACAGACAGATGACAGACAGACGACAGACAGACGACAGACAGAGGACAGACAGACGACAGACAGACGACAGACAGACGACAGACAGACGACAGACAGACGACAGACAGACGACAGATAGACGACAGACAGACGACAGACAGACGACAGACAGACAGACGACAGACAGACGACAGACAGACGACAGACGATGACAAACAGACTGATGAACAAACGGACTGATGAACAAACGGACAAAGAAACAAACGAACAAACGAACAAACGAACAAACGAACAAACGAACAAACGAACAAACGAACAAACGAACAAACGAACAAACGAACAAACGAACAAACGAACAAACGAACAAACGAACAAACGAACAAACGAACAAACGAACAAACGAACAAACGAACAAACGAACAAACGAACAAACGAACAAACGAACAAACGAACAAACGAACAAACGAACAAACGAACAAACGAACAAACGAACAAACGAACAAACGAACAAACGAACAAACGAACAAACGAACAAACGAACAAACGAACAAACGAACAAACGAACAAACGAACAAACGAACAAACGAACAAACGAACAAACGAACAAACGAACAAACGAACAAACGAACAAACGAACAAACGAACAAACGAACAAACGAACAAACGAACAAACGAACAAACGAACAAACGAACAAACGAACAAACGAACAAACGAACAAACGAACAAACGAACAAACGAACAAACGAACAAACGAACAAACGAACAAACGAACAAACGAACAAACGAACAAACGAACAAACGAACAAACGAACAAACGAACAAACGAACAAACGAACAAACGAACAAACGAACAAACGAACAAACGAACAAACGAACAAACGAACAAACGAACAAACGAACAAACGAACAAACGAACAAACGAACAAACGAACAAACGAACAAACGAACAAACGAACAAACGAACAAACGAACAAACGAACAAACGAACAAACGAACTAACAGTTGATAATGATAATCTTTTTTTTTTTAAACAAAATTTCAGAGTCGTTTAGTTTAAAATGATGTTTTATCTCTTTCTAAAGCTTGAATTTTGTAACGAGAACTAGCTCAACTCGTCAAAATAACGGTTCACAGCTTAGCGTCCTCAATATGGGTATGGCTCAGAACGCTCCTAAATAGAAAAACTCAAGGCGTATACAAGATCAACGGATGGCCATATCCGGTAAACTTGGGTAGAGGGTATACGGTACAGGTTTTTTCTTGCAGCTGGACGATGCTGTCATTCGTCATTTTGGTAAAAGCACGCAAACAGTTTATTTACTGCCTCCATTTGAGCGGCTACAATGATCAATATTGAACGAGATGAAATTACATTTGGATTACATGACGTAGCGCGAGATGCTGATTATGGAGCGACAAGCATCAGAATTCAGTTCGCTTTCCGGAGAATGGCCGTTCATTCATGTGTCATACCATGTTAGCAATCGAATAGTGAGACATGGGGGGAGGTAATTCAATTTTACTGCGGCTTCAGTGGTGAAATGTTGGTCACATTTCGATCTATCAACATGGTAACCTGAGAACAGAAGATTGTCTCATAGAATTTTTCTTAAAAAATTTAATTTTTCCGCATGAACTAAAACGATTTGAGAAAAAAAACTACACTGGCGAGCAAACAATGCAGAATCATTTGCTTGCAGCACTACCGACTTCATTTCTGATGATCTCAGGTCAGAGCAAGGGAAGAAAAAAAAGTATATGCTAACGCATTTGCAGAGAGCATAAAAATGCAGAAAACAATTAACGAAGGATTACAACGGAAAATCCGGGCAAATAAAATACCACCCACACCAGTTGCACCAACAACAACCTGCCACGTTCCGTCGCTTGCCTGGCAAATAAGAATCAGTAGGTTCCCTGAACGGAAAAAAAACTTTTGAGTAACTTTTTTCGCCGATTCGGGCAAAATATTTTAATAAACTTCTGCTTGGCGCGGGACCTTTTTGTGTGGAAGCTGAGTGAGTACATTTCTTGGGCGCGCTGCACTCTGCTCGTGTCCTGCCTGTTGTATTTACGGGTAGCAAGGAAATTTATGGATTGTGAACCAAACACGCGGGACCGGAACCTAAACTGACTAGGCGTTCCGTCTTTGCCGAGGGTCACCGTTCCAGTACCTACCCATTATGATGCCCGGGCAAATAACTGTTGAGTTTGCAGTTTGATTTATATCGCATTGTAGCTGCATTTTTCTTGATTGGAATTACAAGATGCCATTCGGCCGAGGGGATGCAAAATCCGAACCCTCGAAGAGGGGAATTTTTAAAATGGGTATAGCTCATTTTTGTTTGTGGATGGATTATGTTATAGCCATGGCACAGGATGTGGTTGACAAATGCCGTTCGTCAACTCGAGTAGAGGATAAAAAAAATTTAAGATTCTTAATATTTCGTGGCTTAAAACAAATAGTTGAATGGTTTAACAGAAAAAAGCACAGCTTGAACTTGAACAAAAACTAGTCAAATCTACATAAAGAAAATTGAAAATCCTAGCTTTTTTGTTTCAAGAGATAGAGTATTATGATGTTCTATTTACAAATTGTAGAATCTCTTGACTTATTTCTGATGCTTTCAAGTTATGAAGCAATTTTGAAGGAGCAAATGTTCAGAAAACATTTCAGAGCAAAAATAAAAGACAAACTTACTTTACTTAGTGATCCCGCGTCGACCCTCCGGTGCATAGGTCCGTGGTTAAAGACCTACACTGTTGACGATCCGGAGCCAGCGTCTTCACCTGGTCCTAGTCAAGATTCTCGTCGACAGTTCGGATTTCAGCGGCTAGGCTTCGCCGCCACGAGTTTCTGGGTCTTCGTCTTCTTCGATGTCCTTATGGGTTCCAATCTAGCGCCTCTATGCAAATCTCGTTTTCATCTTTCCGCAGCGTGTGCCCAATCCATCTCCACTTACGTTCCCGAATCTCGATTTCCAGCGCCCTTTGATGATACCGGCGATGAAGTTCCACGTTTGAGATCCAGTTGCCAGGCCCCCAAGCGCGGATGATATTTCGCAGGCAGCGGTTTACAAATACTTGCAGTTTTCGCGTCATTACCGCATATGTGCACCAAGTTTCGCACCCGTACAGCAATACGGGTTTGACGTTTGAGTTGAAGATTCGGATTATCATTCGTAAAGAGATCTGGCGTGACCGCCAGATGTTTCGGAAACTCGCAAACGCAAATCGGGCCTTTCTGATCCGGGTTTCGATGTCTTTCCTGGTACCACCATCAGGCGTTATCCGGCTACCAAGATACTGGAAGCACTCCACTTTCTCAACTTGTTGCCCAGCTACCATGAAACTGGAAGGATTTCCTGTGTCGATCTCCATCGACTTGGTCTTTCCGACATTGACTTTGAGACCTGCTGCCTTGGAACTTTCGGTGATGTCGTCGAGTTGGCTCTGCATATCCGGTTGTGGTTTGGGCGAGCAAAACAATATCGTCAGCCAAGTCAAGGTCGTTCAGTTGCTCCATCGTTGAATGATTCCACGGCAATCCTCGATTCGGTGAACAGTCGATCGATCCATTCAGAATGTCATCCATTACGATTAGAAAAAGTAGCGGTGATAAGATACAACCCTGTCTCACTCCAGCAGTTACCGGGATTGGATCAGACGAGACACCGTCGTGCAAGACCTTGATCGCAAATGCCTCGTACTGTGCTTCGATGAGATGGACTAGTTTCTCTGAGACCCCTCGTAGCCTTAGAGCCGCCCAGATGTTTTCATGGTTAAGTCGGTCGAATGCTTTTTCGAAATCAACGAACACCAGCAGAAGAGAATCCTGGAATTCGTTGATTTGTTCCGGAATGATTCGTAGCGTTGTCCACACATGATCGTCCGGATCGGAATCCAGCTTGTTGCCGTCGGAGTGTAGCGTCGATTTTCTCCTGGATCCTGTTCAGGATCACTTTGCAGAGTACTTTGAGGGTTGTACAGACCAGTTACCACACTACCAGTCGGCCGGGAATGCTGCAGTATCCCAGATGTCAGCGAAAAGACGGTACAACATTTGTGCTGACAGGGCAGGGTCGGCTTTCAGCATTTCAGCTGGGATGCAATCGATCCCAGGTGCTTTGTTGGATTTCATGTTTTTGATGGCCGCTTCGATTTCAGCCAGCGAGGGCGCTTCCGCGTTGACGCCATTTATGCGGCTTACTGTTGGCCATCGCTATTCGTGACTCGGAAGAGTTGTTCGAAGTGCTCAGCCCATCGTTTGTGCTGATCTGTTCGACCGGTCAATAACTGACCTGCTCGGTCTTTCAGCGGCATTCTTGCATTAGTCCTTGCACCACTGAGGCGGCGAGAAATGTCATAAAGTAATCGGGTATCTCCATTGGCGGCGGCGGGTATTCTCCCTCTTCGGCTAGGGAGTTTGTCCAGGCTCTCTTGTCTCGTCTACAAGCTCGTTTAACTGCCTTTTCCAGCTCCGCATATCGTAAGCGGGCGGCTGCTTTGGCTGACCCGGTACATGCCTGCTCAATTCCGACTTTCGTCTTTCTTCGATCATCGATCATCCTCCAGGTTTTATCCGACATCCATTCACTTCGTCTTCCACAAACTTTACCGAGAGTACCATGGCTCGTTGTGATAAAGGCATTCTTGATTCCACACCACTGTTCTTCGACTGTCCCGTCTGTCGGCAATTCCGAGGCTCGGGATTCTAGCAGTTCAACGTATGCCCTTTTCACCTCAGGATTCTCCAACCGGCGGACATCGTATCGACACCCGACTTTCTCCTCGCGCTGTTGGACACGCGCAGCTGTCAGTCGTATCTCGCCAAGGACGAGGTATGTTTGTCGTGGACATCAAGAAGGCTCTTTCTCCATTTTCGGCTGATGCAGATGTGGTCAATTTGATTTTCTGTTCGGCCATCTCGGGATACCCAAGTGACCTTATGTGCTGGTCGATGGGGGAAGAGCGATCCACCGATCACCATGTTGTTGTTGCCACACAATTCTACAAACAGCTCTCCGTTTTCGCTCATCTACCTTAGACCATGGCGTCCCAATATGCGCTAAAGGTCTTGATTGTCGGAGCCAATTTTTGCGTTGAAGTCGCCCAAATGGATTTGAATGTCATCCTTCGCAATTTTCGCAACCATTTTGTTCAGTTGTCTATAAAACTGCTCTTTCTCCTGAAAATCGGCAACGTCAGTTGGTGCATAACACTGGACCATTGTAAGGTTTCAAACCCGGGTTCAAAATCTGGCTTATTATCGGTTCTAATCTAATGAGGGCCGCGTAGGCCTGCGGGCTTAACAGGAAACCAACTCCTCGTTCCCGAGTAGCATGTTCTCCTCGCATGCCAGAGTGAAGCAGGACTTACCCGGACTGTGTCTTGTGTTCTCCAGTGTTAGGCCAACGGACTTCGCTCAGTTCCAGAATTTCAAGCTTGAGGCGGCTAGCTACTCTAGCAAGTTGTGTCACCTTGCCTTGTTGGGCAAGGGTTAAAACGTTCCAAATTCCAATTTGTGTCTTAAAATTTCATTCTTAAAGTCGAATCACTGACGAAGCATCTTCTTGAAAGCGGCCATAGATTCCGCCGATCTGGATTGAAGTGGAAGACTGTTCCAATGTGAAGTGCCGTAGACCAGGATACTTTTCCTTGAAGTGGTGGTATGCCGGGGCACAATAAACGATCTGGATCTTTCACTCTGCGTGCGTTGTAATGTTTCTGCTAGGTATTCTGGAAAGTTGCTGTGGTACAAGTTGCGCATGAAGCAACTTATACGCTGAAGGTAGTTATCCGGGAGGTCATGACCTAGAATGCTGCTTCTCAGAGTTGTAGTACTGTCTCTGCGTCGTAGACTGTATACAAATCGCACCGCTGATTTGAAACTTCGAAGAAGTTGATTTTTCTGTGCAGCAGACAAACCAGGGTAGTACACTACGTCGCAATAGGTTAGAATCGGGATGATGACAGCTTGTACCAGCTTTATTCTAGTGGCAGTGGGAAGAACTGCTTTAAAGCCAGTAAACGTTCGGAGAGTAAAATAAACTTTGGAAACTACCTCGTTCACTTGTTTATTCCAGTTCAGTTGTTCGTCCATGGTCAACCCAAGATTTTTTATGTGCCTTTGGGTTGGAATTATTTCTCCGCAGAAAACAATGTTGTTGTTTGTTGATAGTGAACCTGTTTTCGAGAAGACGATAGCTTGAGTCTTTTTCAGATTGGGATGTAGATAATTCATCCTGCTCCAAAGTTCGATGCAGGTTAGGTCTTGGTTGACTAGAGTGATCATGTCATCAAGGCGGTTGATCGAGCCGGAAGTATAGACCTGCAAATCGTCAGCATACAGATGGTATTGACATTTGAGATCATTGGCAATGCTGTTAATGTACAGACTGAATAACAAGGCACTCAGGCAAGATCCTTGAGGTGTTCCATCGTTGAGTCTTCGCTCGGATGAGTACTGCTGTCCACATTTAACCCCTTGTGATCTTCCGTTTAGGAAAGATGAAATCAGATCAGAGGCTCCTCCAGAAAAGCTGAATTCACGAAGAAGTTTCGTTCGTAGAAGGTGATGATTCACACAGTTGAAAGCCAGCGAAAAATCAATAAGAACCATAACGGTACACCTGTCTCCATCCATGTTTTGGTAGATGTCGTGGGTCACTTTTGATAGTGCTGTTGTGGTGCTATAGCTTTTACGGTACCCCGATTGATTTGGTGCAAGCAGAGGCGGTTGACTAGTGTTCAGATGTTCGGTGATTTGATCGAGTAGAATCTTTTCCAGAATTTTTGATAGAGCTGGAAGTACACTTATAGGCCGAAAATCTTTGGGTTCGACAGGATTGAGAGATTTCGGGATAGGGGTAACAACAGCTTTTTTCCATGTGAGTGGAAAAGTATTGTTATC
>NC_073692.1:64437935-64462935 GCF_029784155.1 Uranotaenia lowii | reverse complement strand
TCTCCGATGTAGGCAGTCGTGGCGGAAAACAATCAGTCCTATTACTTTCCGGACAAACCCTGTATGTGGTAATGTCGCGAGAACTGCAAGTTTTTGCGAATCGCTGCCAGCAGAATATCATCTGCGCTTGGTGTCCTAGCAACTGTATCTCAAATGTGGAACTACATCGCTGGTGTCATCAAAAGGTGTTAGAATCGAGTTTAGCTAATTCTGGTTAGGAGTTGCTAATTATATCCTGTATGAATTTTAAATTTAAAAGATAAGATAAATTGAAATGCGATGACAAATTTTTCAAATAAAAATTACTCTTCCACTTATTTTCAACATCTTTCATCTTATTCTAATCTTCTATCCATCTTCTTTTCAAAAAAAATCTTTCAATTCTTAATCATTCTTTCTCAAAGAATATAAATTTTGACTGATATAGCCTATCAAAAAAATTCATAAAATTGAATTTGGTAAAAAATTTTCACGATGAGTTGAAACAAATATTATTAAATTTATTAAAAACATATCCCAACTAAGAAAAACCACAAACTATTTTCGAATATTTGGTTGGTATAACCCTTTTTGTGGTGTCGACAAGAAGTTTTCAAAAGCCCTGAGCCAAACTTTTTCAAATGCACTGTGATATTAGACTGAGTCGATTTGGGGTCATTTTTGAATTTCTCAAACCCTGGGGTCTTAAAAGCTTCGTTTTGGTCCAAAACTCATCCATGATTTTTTGCAGAATTCTTAAGTAACGTTTACATGAGTAAATTTGAACATTTAGGTTTGTATGGGAAAATTGAATATTTTGTACTGAAAAATTAACATCATTTTTGTTTCTTCTGTGGAACCGAGCCTGCTAATGGTTTTTGTGCCAACTTATAAATTTATTACAGGAAATTTTCCGTTGAACAACTTTGTCGAATATCATAACTTCGTATCTTTTAAGACAAAAAAGTTATTAGCTGTTCAACAGGTGTATATCTTTTAGGATTGATAAATAATGAATCCAATTGACACCACTGCTTGTGCCCCACGAAGTATGGCATGAAAAGTGGTCTTGCAATACTTCGCTAGGCACCCAGCAGTGGTGTCAATTGAATTTCTTGATTATCAATGCCAAAAGACATACACCTGGTAAAGAGCTAATAACTTTTTTGTCTAAAAAGATACGAAGTTATGATATTCGACAAAGTTGTTCAGCGGAAAATTTCCTTGAAGGAATTTATAAATTGGCACAAAAACCATTAGCAGGCTCGGTTCCACAGAAGAAACAAAAATGATGTTGATTTTTCAGTAAAAAATATTCAATTTTCCCATACAAACCTAAAAGTTCAAATTTACTCATGTAAACGTTACTTAAAAATTCTGCAAAAAATCATGGATGACTTTTGGACCAAAACGAAGCTTTTAAGACCCCAGGGTTTGAGAAATTCAAAAATGACCCCAAATCGACTCAGTCTACTGTGATATACCACCGCTAAAACATTATAAGGTACCACCTCCATCACTACTGTAGCATACCAGTAGTAATTGTTCCAAAGTCGGAAGGGAGTATGAGATGAAAGACATATGAATGGGGCTGTTATCAGCATACATAACTCGTCCGCCGGCCTCCCCCGCACCAATGTTCTGCGAAAGTGATGATGGTTTTGTAATGAAAACACCAAATCGGTAGCTGCAGGACTTGTTCGGTAGGATCGTTCATTGCCATGCTTCTATGCGTTGTTGCCATTCCATGGGTGCGAGATGATGATGAAACAATCACTATTCAATGGGTTTGTATGAGCAACGATATCAGTTTTGAAAGGAAACCACCTGTCGAAATTGACTCGTGAAACGTTTATCAATTTTCGATCTTGCCGTGTGGTTGCATGTGGGCTTTTTTGTATTTTTTTTTTATTTGTACAGAGTTTTGAAGAGATTCTTTCAGCTCCAAATTTATTTTTTCGTTCAAATTTATTAGAAAGCAAGAAATGTTTCAATGTTTTGCATTCAACAATGGAAGGAACAACGTTCATTTGGCAAAACTTTTTTTATCAGATTTTTTTGAGACGACAAACAAACAAAAATCGTCAGCAAAGAAAGGATTGTGATCCAACTTATCATTGGATGTCGTGGAAAAACAACTTCTTTGTGCCTTTCCGAAATCCATCCACAACTTATGCTCTAACCCAAAGTAGGGGTTCTCCAAAAAGGTATCAAAACAAAGCTCTTTCCAACAACGGTCGACATGATGAGATGTTCATAAAAGCGGAAGAACTTTGAATCCCTTGCCTATCCGGTGCAAATTCTAACGGCACGAAGCACCAAAGACGAATCGAAATGAGATGTACTAAAATGGATTTTTCCTGTGTTGTTATCCGGATATGTGTATGTCTACCTACAAGATAGGGCATAAAAAAGTGCTCGGTACATGATGTTCCGATACTTTCTAGCTCTAGCTTTTTGTTTCGGGATGAATGATTCTTGTAATAGAGGATGTACGACATGTTGCTGCTATTAGAGGATTCTGGGGGAATATGAAAGAAAATTACTATGCATCCCTTGGATTACGAACAAATCTTGTTGTTGTGTGATTTACAAAATGCTTCAAATCCAAAAAACAATCCAAGTTCTATAGACAACTACAAGCAAGCTTTGAAACTTTGTTATTAAAAGAGTTTAAAACAAACAAGACACAAATAATGCGCATGAAAACTTAACGGAAAAATTACATGACCAAAATGCCAGAAATGGAAAAATGACAAAAATGATGAAATAGACAAAAAAGTCTAAAATAACAATAAAATCAAATTAAAGAAATAACAAAAATTGGAAGATTGAAAAATGTTAAAAGTGGCAAATAGGAAAAAAAGTCAAAAATGACAAAAATGACAAAAATGACAAAAATGACAAAAATGACAAAAATGACAAAAATGACAAAAATGACAAAAATGACAAAAATGACAAAAATGACAAAAATGACAAAAATGACAAAAATGACAAAATGACAAAAATGACAAAAATGACAAAAATGACAAAAATGACAAAAATGACAAAAATGACAAAAATGACAAAAATGACAAAAATGACAAAAACGACAAAAATGACAAAAATGACAAAAATGACAAAAATGACAAAAATGGCCAAAATGATAAAAATGACAAAAATGACAAAAAAATGACAAAAATGACAAAAATGACAAAAATGACAAAAATGACAAAAATGACTAAAATGACAAAAATGACAAAAATGACAAAAATGACAAAAATGACAAAAATGACAAAAATGACAAAAATGACAAAAATGACAAAAATGACAAAAATGACAAAAATGACAAAAATGACAAAAATGACAAAAATGACAAAAATGACAAAAATGACAAAAATGACAAAAATGACAAAAATGACAAAAATGACAAAAATGACAAAAATGACAAAAATGACAAAAATGACAAAAATGACAAAAATGACAAAAATGACAAAAATGACAAAAATGACAAAAATGACAAAAATGACAAAAATGACAAAAATGACAAAAATGACAAAAATGACAAAAATGACAAAAATGACAAAAATGACAAAAATGACAAAAATGACAAAAATGACAAAAATGACAAAAATGACAAAAATGACAAAAATGACAAAAATGACAAAAATGACAAAAATGACAAAAATGACAAAAATGACAAAAATGACAAAAATGACAAAAATGACAAAAATGACAAAAATGACAAAAATGACAAAAATGACAAAAATAACAAAAATAACAAAAATGACAAAAATGACAAAAATGACAAAAATGACAAAAATGACAAAAATGACAAAAATGACAAAAATGACAAAAATGACAAAAATGACAAAAATGACAAAAATGACAAAAATGACAAAAATGACAAAAATGACAAAAATGACAAAAATGACAAAAATGACAAAAATGACAAAAATGACAAAAATGACAAAAATGACAAAAATGACAAAAATGACAAAAATGACAAAAATGACAAAAATGACAAAAATGACAAAAATGACAAAAATGACAAAAATGACAAAAATGACAAAAATGACAAAAATGACAAAAATGACAAAAATGACAAAAATGACAAAAATGACAAAAATGACAAAAATGACAAAAATGACAAAAATGACAAAAATGACAAAAATGACAAAAATGACAAAAATGACAAAAATGACAAAAATGACAAAAATGACAAAAATGACAAAAATGACAAAAATGACAAAAATAACAAAAATGACAAAAATGACAAAAATGACAAAAATGACAAAAATGACAAAAATGACAAAAATGACAAAAATGACAAAAATGACAAAAATGACAAAAATGACAAAAATGACAAAAATGACAAAAATGACAAAAATGACAAAAATGACAAAAATGACAAAAATGACAAAAATGACAAAAATGACAAAAATGACAAAAATGACAAAAATGACAAAAATGACAAAAATGACAAAAATGACAAAAATGACAAAAATGACAAAAATGACAAAAATGACAAAAATGACAAAAATGACAAAAATGACAAAAATGACAAAAATGACAAAAATGACAAAAATGACAAAAATGGCAAAAATGACAAAAATGAAAAAAAATGACAAAAATGACAAAAATGACAAAAATGACAAAAATGACAAAAAGACAATCTTGTTTCATAATCAGATCTAGAATTTGAATGAATTTAAAAAAAAACTTTAGATCAAGATCGGGATCCAAGAAGAGGGTGAATATCCAATAGCACTATTTAGGAACCGAAACACGAAAGACAGTTTTGATAGTGTTCAAGTGTCTATGATTAAAAGTTTTAGAACAGGACCAAGATCATATTTCAGTCCGGGATTGAAATCATATTCGATTAAGATCAAGGGCAGATTCCAGAATCAGTCACAACTCAGAATCCAGAATTCGATATCGAGGATCAGTATATAGTTTTTTGTTTTTATTTATTTGCTTATGTGTACATGCTGGAATATTGTCTCAAACTATTTACGTTTACATTTACTATTTACATTTACATTACTACTTTTACTGTTCGATGTATTCTTTGAAGCTCAGGATATTGGTGTGGTAAAGTTAATCCCCTTCCTCCGTGTAATGTTGAAATTTCTGAAAACATGAATTGTCACAATGGTTCAATATTGGGGCAGGTCGCAAACTTGTGTACAATTGTCTCTTCAGCTCTGCATGCTTCACAATCTGGTTGAGGTCGACGGTTCTCCCTAGCAAGTAGTGCATTGTGTTCCACTTTCTCGTTGCTAATCAGGTAGTACATGCACTTTTTATCTGTAGACAACACCCGTTGATTTATGTTTTTCCACACTTCCATCCAGTTTCTTTGCACCAGATTTTCGAATCTGTTACCAGGCAGGTTTATCAAAGAGTTAGCATATATTTTTTGCGCTGAAGGATCTGTTTCAATATCTGATGGAATTTTCAGAATCTCTTTCACGATTTCCCGTAAATGTAACATGCCCACTGGGATTACTCTTATGTGGCGTTGAAATCTGGCTTGTTGTAGGTAATTGTTTGCATATGGTAGCACATCTTTGGTCCAATAAAATCGGTTAGTTAACAGTGCTTTTGCCTTTCTTATTGGACAATGTAGTCCCAGTCCTCCGAATTTTTTGTGCTTAATTGTTTGTTCATATCGTACTCGATGACCGATGCCTTGCCAAATAAACAGACTTATTTGATGTTTGAACCACTGTCCGATTGGTTTTGGTAGTGGAAATATTGATGCAAGGTACCAGATCTTGGAGCAAATAAAAGTGTTACTTATCCAAACTTTTTGCCTGATATTCAACTGTCTCGATCGATTTAACCATAGCATTGCATTGACGACTCTTTTTTGTCTATTCCATGTAGCATCGATGGTTTCTTGAATTGAGTTTCTATATGTTACTCCCAGAATATTGACTTCGTCATTGATGACTAGCTCTGGTGGAGTGATAAATTCCCCAAGCTTTAATCCTATTGTTTTTCTCATATTGAGTGTTGCTCCAGAAACTTCTCCAAAAGAATGGAAGGTTTGAATGATCGATTCGGTTTTTTTCGGGGTGAGGAATGATAATTGATATATCGTCTGCATATGCTTTGATAGACTCACCTACATTGTCCACTAGGTATTCGCACGAGTTTGTCCAGAAGAGGTTGGAGGTATAGACCAAACAGCGTCATGCTAAGCGGGTCGCCCTGCCGCACTGAGCGTCTGATATCGAAATGTTCGGAGAGTTTATCATTAACAAGCAGTTGTGATCGGGAATTGTTCGTAATGTTAGCCACCATAGCGAGAAATCTTCTGTTTATGTTCATTTCTCTCATTTTTTTCATTAGAAAGTCGAGGTTAACCCTATCAAAGGCACTTTTAAGATCGCAGGCGATAACCAATCCTGTCCTTGCTGATACGTGAGATTGTCCTATCTCGCCACGAATGAGACATGTTGCTTCGAAGATATTGCGTGCCCCAGTACTACACTTCTGATGGCTGCTGAGAAGGAGCGGTACGATCTTGTTCAAACGTTCTTTCATAACTCGACTCAAGATTTTATACTCTACATTGAGCAGAGAAACTGGGCGTAGGGAATCAACAGTATCATCACCGTTCTTTTTGCGAACCAATACTACAACCATCAAGTTGTTATCGTGCAATGATTCCGTTCTTCATTTCATTTATAACTTGGATGAACTCTGTTTTGATAATATGCCAAGCATGCAGAAAGAACTCACGTGTGAGACCATCCTTACCGGGAGATTTTTTGGAGGCTGAATTTTTAATAGCGTTGAATGTCTCAATCTCCGTGATCTCGTCCATGAGCCGTTCGTTGTCTTCTGTGTTCTCAGGGAGTCTCCGCATGGGTTGGAATATATCGTGGTCACTCATCGTTTCCCCTGCATAAAGACTGCGATAGTGTTGGAGGAGAGCCGCTTCGACATCTTCGTGCTGATTTAACTGCTGCCCGTTGATCTCGAGGTTGGTGATGGTGGTTCCCGCTCGGCGTTTCCTGTTGTCATCTAACTGGTATATTGTTATCTCTTCGTCTCGAAGACGTCGAAGAGATATGTGTTGGTAGCTCTCAGATAGTTGTTTTTCTTTATCAAGCATAATTGACTTTATACGATTGATCTCAGTGGTATTATCGACCTGCTCGTGAGCAACATATGCTCTCTGCAAGCACGCATAGTGGAAAGACAGTGTATGTTTAATTCGAGTTACGAGTTGTTTGTGTTTACCTTTAAAGAAAGCGATAATTTTTTCTTTGACGAAATTTACCCACCAGTCTGTCCAGGTTGCGTACAAACGTCTATAGGATTTCCAGAGATTCCATTTATTTGAAAGCTCTGAGATGTTTATTGTTGTAAGAAGACAGTTTCTCAGTTTCCAGGGTGGTCGTGGTAAATATCGTGTTGTAAGGGGAAGTGCTATCTTTAAAGTAACTGCTTTGTGATCACTGAAGCAGTTGACTTGGATTTTGCAGTTTAGTAATCGTTCTAAAGCTGAATTGTTTACAAATATTGTGTCAATCCTCGACAGGATGGTCGTATAGGTGTATTCGTTAGTAGTGTTGAAAGCCCTCCATGCATCTGTAAGGTTCTCAACACGCACCAATCTTTGTAGGTTTAAGCTGAGATTGGACGTACCGTTTGAGTCTCTTGGGTATATGATAGAGTTGAAATCACCGGCAAGCATAAGGTAAGTTTCATGCCGCGGTATGTATTGCGGTATTACTCTGTTGAAAAAGTCTTCCCTCAACGACCTTTTGTTGGATCCAGAAGGTGCGTATATATTTATTACGGTGATTATGTTAGCCAAAGTGATACTTATCAGCCTTGAATCCAAACTCTTGCGTACACCGGTTATTTCTATCCCATTTCGTATTAGTATTCCTGTTCCTCGTTTGTGTTGATCTATGTTTACGTGGGACTCATATCTAGAGAGACACAGATATTACTACACGCAACCTCTTTTAAACAGACGATATCAATTTCATGCATTTTTATGAAGGACATGAGTGCTGAGAGTTTGGTGTTATTTTGTATTGCGTTCGTATTAATAGTTGCGACAGTGTATGTTCGATCTATATCTGAGGTCATTTTGTTAGTGGTGTTTTGGTTCTACTTGCCTCTCTGATCAGTGATGACGTTTGCGCTCTCGTTACTGTTCTACTCCGTGTCTCCATGCATATTTCATCTTCCTCCATTTCCTCGTCGTCTTCGGATATTTCCGCGTCGATCATCACCCGCTTGGCACTTCGAGCCTCGGAGACTCTCGAAGGCGGGATCTCACGAGAAACAGGTTTTGATCCAACAGTACCAACGACTGGTACGTCAGAAGCTTTGTGTAAGTCAGAGGTAGTGCGGTTTTCGGGAGCATTTTTCTTTGAAACATCCGTACGGTTCGAAGACAAGTCGACCTGTTCCCCGGAGTTTTCGTGTTAGAAGGAATAACGGAGTTGCATGTAGTTGACTGTGCGGTGCTGTTTCCTAGTGTTGTACGTGAAGTAGTGCTAGTTGTTGGTGTGTGTTTCCCTGCGGCGATATCGGCGTAAGATCTGATTTCCCTTTCCTGCTCTGCCAAAAATGCACGGTTTTCCGCACACCCTCGGCCTCGGTGCATAACGTTGCTGATGTTGTATCCTCGAATGCTAATGTAGGACGGGATTGCTCGGCGAAGCTGCATCCTTACAATCCTGACGCCACACAGTGGTTCAAATCCCCAAAAAGCCGGAAAAAAGCTCATTTTTCAAGTCAGCCACATCCAAATTTTTTGTATTGGAATTGATTCTCCAATATTCTAGGAACGTTATGATGTATTCAGATATTTTTTAGGACCTTTTATACACCTTCTATGAAACAAACATGAACGACAACTTTAACACAAGAATTAAAAACAGGATTTTTATTCTCAGCCCAAAACAACTTAAAAAAGCATGTAAATTTTTAAAAATTCATTAAAGTATATACCGAAGTTATGTATTATAATCTTATTCACAGTTTGGAGATAAAAAAGTTCCTTAATATCATGAACTAATAAAGTTTCGCTTGATTGAAAACCTAAAATTAAATGATAATTTTTTTTCGATTTACCCTATTTATTTTTCGGAAGCAAAAATAAAGCCTGCGCTGCCGATCGCCGTGGTAAATTATACGCCGTTGGATAGGTGGAAGTCTCATCAAAAACATATCTTAAAATCAGCTGCTAGTTTTTGCTATATTTTGGATACGATATCATTGAGTGAGACGCTGTTTGGTTAAAAAATGCAAATTTTAAAGTATTTAGACAGACTAAACCAAGCATTGTTTGCTTCGATACTTATGCAAATTCACCTTAAAACATCAGTTTTAATATTTGTCCAACCAACCTACAGGAATTTAGGAGCCCATACTTTATTTTAACAAAAATATTCATTATCAATTGAAAAATATTCAATTTCCCAGTATGAAGCTCAAACCCCGTTTTAGCAATTATTGAAAAAATAACAAATTTTGAAAAAAAATCTAATTTATTATTTTTTCCAACTTATTGTCTATAATCTTTAACAAAATAGCTTTTTAATAATTTTTTCCCACTTTTTTTTTATTTTGAACCACTGTGCGCCACTCAAGGTGTCTGGGAATCGGGATGACTTGCATTTCTCGTTCGAGACGCTGATTATGGTTCCAAAAGGTTGCATGTGGTACCTGATCCAATCTTCAGGCATTCTTGGTGGTAGATGGTTCACATCGATGCCGCCATCTTCGACGTAAATGCGAACCTTGTGGGATTTGCCGTCGCAAGTGATTTCGTTTTGGTTATCGAAGCTCTCGACGATTTCTTGGACTTTTTGTGGGTCGCTTAGCTCGACGTAAACCTTTCCTTCCGTGAGGTCTACTTGGATGGCTTCAACCTCGAGTGGAGTGAGTTGTAGCTGATCGGCGATAAAGTCGTATATTTGCGGGTGCTTCAGATTCCGGATCCCTCGGATGTCCAGGTAAAAATTGTTACCTCTCAGAGAATCCATTTTTGGATAGGGGAGCCTACCCTTGGAAGCTTTTATACCTCTTTTGGCTTCTTAATAAAAACTCAATCGATAAAAGCATCTCGTATGTCAAAAACACGTCTGCACAGCGTGACTTTGCGTGTAAACTCGTCTGCTGGACGAACTAACTTGACAAATTCAGCTTTTTGGCGACATCCCGGACCGAGCTTGTGATCTGTTTCACTGACGAAGCATCCATTTTTGCCGTTCTTCACCTTCCGGTCGATGGTTAGGTTCTCGAAGTATCGTTTTAGTACTCTGCTGACCGTGGATTGTACGATTCCCAGCATCTTACCGATGTCCCGATGTGACAACTTCGGATTCACGACGCTCTTTTCCGTTCGATGACATTTTTCCGAATTTACGAAAAATTGATAGTGAAGCATGGCCAACGTGATACACCCTTATCTGATTATAAGCGAAAGCCTATAGATAATATTCCTTAAAATTAAATTTCTACAGCGTTTTTCCGTGATGCAATTTGATGTGACACACCCTTTAATAGTAACATAAATTGTTGTTTCCTTTTATTCTCCAAAACACATATCAAACATTAGAGAACCTTTTTTTTTGGGAAAAAATCTTTAACAGCACGTGAGTTCAGCCATCATCTCGGTTCCAGGTTGCGACACGTTCCTATGTATGTATATGAATCGTGATTATCACATCGATAAGCTCGACTTTTAAAATATACAAATCGCTAACAACGATTTCGTGCCTTGACGTGGTTCACTGTCCGTTCAATTTCCTCCTATTTCCGCTGCTTGAAACGGAAAAAGTACTTTTCTACAACCAAAATCGAACACCCTTCTACTAGATACATGCCACATTTCGCTCACAAAGGTGAACGATACGTGTGAGCGTAGGGAAAATCTATCGATGCCAAACATCCTCGGAAGTGATATACGATGAATATTAATGAAATAATCACCTACATTTTACGCGAATCGCGCTCTATCGCGCCATGTAGGAGAATGGATGACTGCGAGTCTTGAAATCTGACTAGGTAGGTACTCAGCGATGAATCTTGCTACTTGGCTGGCACTCCGGAATCGAAAGTATCGAAACGGCACGATTTCAATCACATTACAGTACATCATTTGGCTTTTCCGGGATTGGTTATGCTTTAGTGGTTTTTCTCGGACGGAAAATGCTTTATTGAAGCAAAAAAGAGAATTTATCCTGTTATACCGCACTTCATGAACATGCTGATGTACTATTTTAAATATTAGATTATACCCACCATCAGCTTTTTTCTTCAAAATATAATTTTTTTTAGACATGAGTGAGAATAAGCAGAGAAAATTAACTAATAAATCGTAAACTGGGACATTCAAAGGCAACGAATTTCACCAACCGATGTCCAATGTCATTCATCAAATTGCAGATCGATACCTACACATACTAAACTTCAATTCGCAAATGATTTGCGGCACGTTTCCATTCAAAACGGTCATCCATCTTCGACCAAAATCCCATCGCTCATTTCATACCAAAAGTGAACCACTCCCAGAAAAAAAACGAAGACTCAAAGCCGTGGATTGAGGTGCGAAATTGGTAAGAAATGTCCCGAACCTTTTCCGGGCAACTTTCGCCCCGCAAATGGACTCCCGCATATGTGAGCTGTGTGTTAAAAGTGTTTTTTTCGATATTGAAATTGTAAGCTTCTTGGGCCACTATCCATGCTATTTGCGGCTTGATACCGGAAAAGCCCATGTTGGAATTTGTGTGGGTTTTTTGGAAACATACACACTTCCTGACCTGTTCCGGGGAATACGCTGCGGGATACCGATTGGACCTTTTATCGGAATTAAGTGATAAAGTAAACCCAAAACTCATCAAATTAAACCATAAGTTTATTGGCCGGGAGCATCTTCGGATGAGCTTTGCAGCTTTCCGGGTAGAAATTCGATTTTCGTGTTCCACACCGACTGAGGCCAAGAACGTCCAAGCAAACTCCCCGAAGGAACGAGAAAGCTCTAATCGAATGGAATTCTTAACCGAAACGGGAGGATTTCTATGCTTCCTGTCCAGCTCACAGAACTCGGAGCGATTGGACCAGATATGACCAAAGGTAATAATCATAACTCGTGTGAAAAATGAACTTTAATCCACTACTGTGGTCACTCTCAGGGTTGGTTCTGTTTAGAACAGTGGTTTTCAAACTTTTTTCAATCGCCGCCCCCTTTTGCAAAATTTTGAAGCTCAACGCCCCCCGAAAATCCTTTAAAAAAAATTATAATCTGGATGAAAACCATAAGCTTTTGGCTTTATGTTGTTGGCATCACACAAAATTCATTCAAATTTATATGAGACCCTCTGAGCCAAAGTGGTAGGGGGTATAATAAGTGTAAAAATGGTCGATTTTGATTTAAACGATTCTTCATATTTCAAACTATATTTTGTGATTTTTCAAATTTTTAGAATTTTATTCACATATTATTTTGTTCGAAGGAAATATGCAAATTTTCGAAAAATTCATGGAAAATTACCAAACATAAAAACTTGAAACCGTGTTTTCTCAAAATGAGCTTTATTTCACTTATACCCTTTTGGCTCCAAGGGTCTCATATTGTTTTAAACCTCCAGTAAATACTTAATTCTATGTAAAGTTTCCTGGACAAAAACTTAAACTCATTGATTAGTTTGTTTTGGTATCAAATGATACATACATATCTATCATTGCTATCTAATCAAATCTTGAATTTTGGTAAAAAAAAGTTCTATATTTTGAAAACAAATTGATTACTATCAAGCCGGTGAAATTTCTTGTACTATTTCTTGTAATCTAAATTTGAGTCCTGTTCAAAGTTAGGCAGCATTCACGGGTCTTGAAATTTAAATAAGATTCTTATAACTGAATTCCGGCAATGTTAGTGATAACCGAATAGGTTAAAAGTCTATCCATGGCAAATGGCACAATATATTTTTTGAATCGATTGAAATAAAGATGAACTATTAGAACTTAACATACAAAATCAATTACCTCAAAAAATTCTTTCATATTTTCTTTCCAACAAATCTATCACTACATCACAGATTACGTCTTTTTCAGATTTTTCGAAGTTTTTTTTCTGTTTAGCAAATTTATTGAGACAATACATTTTGAAGATTATCAAGCATAGCCATCAAAAATTAATCTTTTTCAGTATAATCTAAAATAATTTTCAAATCATGATCAACATGCAAAAATACAAAGTCTGTGACAATTTAAAAAATTCTTTTTTAGTTACATTTTTAGGAAAATTAAATAGCTTGCAGCTCTGCGAAATAGAAGATATTTCAGTATTGAACCTGAAGTTTAGTACTTTAGTGTGATTTCATTTTTCTTGCATGGAACCTACTCGTTGTTATTTCAAATCAACGTTGTTTTGTGATTTGTGAAAATGTGAATTACGACCTCATCGCCCCCCTGAGCCCTTCCAACGCCCCCCAAATTTTAAAATTTAGCTTACCGCCCCCCCTGGAAGCTCTCAACGCCCCCAAGGGGGCGGTAGGGACCACTTTGAAAACCACTGGTTTAGAAGAACCCAATGAAGCAATAGCCGGAAGTTGAAAATGGGCGGAAAGTTAAGTGTTGTAACGAATTAAAAGTTAATTACATGAGTGTCACAAGAAACCACTTTGCAGCGAATAGTTTTAACACTTCAAAATGTTCTAAGCATTTTTTTAACCGGAACAAAACATTCATTGACTACTTTCTTTTATAGATATGCCTTTTCTACGAGAAGATTGAAAAACTTTACCGAAAGCAAAAATATCGGCCCAGAATTCAATCAGAATTTTTTTTTAAATTTGTGTCGCTTTTGTGTGATTTTTCACATTTCTGAGTTATTCTCGTTTCATTTTTGTGTCGTTTTTGTGTCATTTTTGTGGTATTTCTGTGTGATTTTTGTGTCATTTTTGTGTAAATTTTATGTCATTTTATTCCATTTTGTGTCATTTTGTGTCATTTTGTGTCATTTTGTGTCATTTTGTGTCATTTTGTGTCATTTTGTGTCATTTTGTGTCATTTTGTGTCATTTTTGAGTCATTTTTGTGTCGTTTTTGTGTCATTTTTGTGTCATTTTTGTGCCATTTTTTGTCTTTATTTTTGACAATTTTGTGTCTTTTTTGTGAATGTTTTTTGTCATTTGTGTAATTTTTGTATCAATTTTATGTCATTTTTGTGTCATTTTTTTTTAATTTTTATGTCATTTTTGTGCATTTTTATTTCCATTTTGTGTGGTTTTCATTTCAATTTTGTGTCAGTTTTGAATATTTTAGTAATTTTTGAGACATTTTCGTGGCATTCTTGTGTCGGTTTTGAGTCATTTTTGTGAGATATAAGTGTCATTTTTGTGTAATTTTTGCACAATTTCAGTATAATTTAAGTGAAATTTTTGAGTTTTTTTTTCATTTTGTTTTATTTTTGTGTAATTTTTTTTCTTGTCATTTTAATGAAATTTTTGTGTCATTTTCGTGTCATTCTTGTTTATTTTATGTGGCAATTTTTTGACGTTTTTGTGTCACTTTTTTATCATTTGAGTAAATTCTGTGTCAATTTTGGGTCAATTTTTGTCATTTTTTGACTTTTTAGAAATTTTTAAACATAATTTTTGTCATTTTTGTCATTTTTGTCATTTTTGTCATTTTTGTCATTTTTGTCATTTTTGTCATTTTTGTCATTTTTGTCATTTTTGTCATTTTTGTCATTTTTGTCATTTTTGTCATTTTTGTCATTTTTGTCATTTTTGTCATTTTTGTCATTTTTGTCATTTTTGTCAGTTTTGCCATTTTTGCCATTTTTGCCATTTTTGCCATTTTTGCCATTTTTGCCATTTTTGTCATTTTTGTCATTTTTGTCATTTTTGTCATTTTTGTCGTTTTTGTCGTTTTTGTCGTTTTTGTCATTTTTGTCATTTTTGTCATTTTTGTCATTTTTATCATTTTTGTCATTTTTGTCATTTTTGTCATTTTTGTCATTTTTGTCATTTTTGTCATTTTTGTCATTTTTGTCATTTTTGTCATTTTTGTCATTTTTGTCATTTTTGTCATTTTTGTCATTTTTGTCATTTTTGTCATTTTTGTCATTTTTGTCATTTTTGTCATTTTTGTCATTTTTGTCATTTTTGTCATTTTTGTCATTTTTGTCATTTTTGTCATTTTTGTCATTTTTGTCATTTTTGTCATTTTTGTCATTTTTGTCATTTTTGTCATTTTTGTCATTTTTGTCATTTTTGTCATTTTTGTCATTTTTGTCATTTTTGTCATTTTTGTCATTTTTGTCATTTTTGTCATTTTTGTCATTTTTGTCATTTTTGTCATTTTTGTCATTTTTGTCATTTTTGTCATTTTTGTCATTTTTGTCATTTTTGTCATTTTTGTCATTTTTGTCATTTTTGTCATTTTTGTCATTTTTGTCATTTTTGTCATTTTTGTCATTTTTGTCATTTTTGTCATTTTTGTCATTTTTGTCATTTTTGTCATTTTTGTCATTTTTGTCATTTTTGTCATTTTTGTCATTTTTGTCATTTTTGTCATTTTTGTCATTTTTGTCATTTTTGTCATTTTTGTCATTTTTGTCATTTTTGTCATTTTTGTCATTTTTGTCATTTTTGTCATTTTTGTCATTTTTGTCATTTTTGTCATTTTTGTCATTTTTGTCATTTTTGTCATTTTTGTCATTTTTGTCATTTTTGTCATTTTTGTCATTTTTGTCATTTTTGTCATTTTTGTCATTTTTGTCATTTTTGTCATTTTTGTCATTTTTGTCATTTTTGTCATTTTTGTCATTTTTGTCATTTTTGTCATTTTTGTCATTTTTGTCATTTTTGTCATTTTTGTCATTTTTGTCATTTTTGTCATTTTTGTCATTTTTGTCATTTTTGTCATTTTTGTCATTTTTGTCATTTTTGTCATTTTTGTCATTTTTGTCATTTTTGTCATTTTTGTCATTTTTGTCATTTTTGTCATTTTTGTCATTTTTGTCATTTTTGTCATTTTTGTCATTTTTGTCATTTTTGTCATTTTTGTCATTTTTGTCATTTTTGTCATTTTTGTCATTTTTGTCATTTTTGTCATTTTTGTCATTTTTGTCATTTTTGTCATTTTTGTCATTTTTGTCATTTTTGTCATTTTTGTCATTTTTGTCATTTTTGTCATTTTTGTCATTTTTGTCATTTTTGTCATTTTTGTCATTTTTGTCATTTTTGTCATTTTTGTCATTTTTGTCATTTTTGTCATTTTTGTCATTTTTGTCATTTTTGTCATTTTTGTCATTTTTGTCATTTTTGTCATTTTTGTCATTTTTGTCATTTTTGTCATTTTTGTCATTTTTGTCATTTTTGTCATTTTTGTCATTTTTGTCATTTTTGTCATTTTTGTCATTTTTGTCATTTTTGTCATTTTTGTCATTTTTGTCATTTTTGTCATTTTTGTCATTTTTGTCATTTTTGTCATTTTTGTCATTTTTGTCATTTTTGTCATTTTTGTCATTTTTGTCATTTTTGTCATTTTTGTCATTTTTGTCATTTTTGTCATTTTTGTCATTTTTGTCATTTTTGTCATTTTTGTCATTTTTGTCATTTTTGTCATTTTTGTCATTTTTGTCATTTTTGTCATTTTTGTCATTTTTGTCATTTTTGTCATTTTTGTCATTTTTGTCATTTTTGTCATTTTTGTCATTTTTGTCATTTTTGTCATTTTTGTCATTTTTGTCATTTTTGTCATTTTTGTCATTTTTGTCATTTTTGTCATTTTTGTCATTTTTGTCATTTTTGTCATTTTTGTCATTTTTGTCATTTTTGTCATTTTTGTCATTTTTGTCATTTTTGTCATTTTTGTCATTTTTGTCATTTTTGTCATTTTTGTCATTTTTGTCATTTTTGTCATTTTTGTCATTTTTGTCATTTTTGTCATTTTTGTCATTTTTGTCATTTTTGTCATTTTTGTCATTTTTGTCATTTTTGTCATTTTTGTCATTTTTGTCATTTTTGTCATTTTTGTCATTTTTGTCATTTTTGTCATTTTTGTCATTTTTGTCATTTTTGTCATTTTTGTCATTTTTGTCATTTTTGTCATTTTTGTCATTTTTGTCATTTTTGTCATTTTTGTCATTTTTGTCATTTTTGTCATTTTTGTCATTTTTGTCATTTTTGTCATTTTTGTCATTTTTGTCATTTTTGTCATTTTTGTCATTTTTGTCATTTTTGTCATTTTTGTCATTTTTGTCATTTTTGTCATTTTTGTCATTTTTGTCATTTTTGTCATTTTTGTCATTTTTGTCATTTTTGTCATTTTTGTCATTTTTGTCATTTTTGTCATTTTTGTCATTTTTGTCATTTTTGTCATTTTTGTCATTTTTGTCATTTTTGTCATTTTTGTCATTTTTGTCATTTTTGTCATTTTTGTCATTTTTGTCATTTTTGTCATTTTTGTCATTTTTGTCATTTTTGTCATTTTTGTCATTTTTGTCATTTTTGTCATTTTTGTCATTTTTGTCATTTTTGTCATTTTTGTCATTTTTGTCATTTTTGTCATTTTTGTCATTTTTGTCATTTTTGTCATTTTTGTCATTTTTGTCATTTTTGTCATTTTTGTCATTTTTGTCATTTTTGTCATTTTTGTCATTTTTGTCATTTTTGTCATTTTTGTCATTTTTGTCATTTTTGTCATTTTTGTCATTTTTGTCATTTTTGTCATTTTTGTCATTTTTGTCATTTTTGTCATTTTTGTCATTTTTGTCATTTTTGTCATTTTTGTCATTTTTGTCATTTTTGTCATTTTTGTCATTTTTGTCATTTTTGTCATTTTTGTCATTTTTGTCATTTTTGTCATTTTTGTCATTTTTGTCATTTTTGTCATTTTGTCATTTTTGTCATTTTTGTCATTTTTGTCATTTTTGTCATTTTTGTCATTTTTGTCATTTTTGTCATTTTTGTCATTTTTGTCATTTTTTGTCATTTTTGTCATTTTTGTCATTTTTGTCATTTTTGTCATTTTGTCATTTTTGTCATTTTTGTCATTTTTGTCATTTTTGTCATTTTTGTCATTTTTGTCATTTTTGTCATTTTTTGTCATTTCATTTTGTCATTTTTGTCATTTTGTCATTTTGTCATTTTTGTCATTTTTGTCATTTTTGTCATTTTTGTCATTTTTGTCATTTTGTCATTTTTGTCATTTTTGTCATTTTTGTCATTTTTGTCATTTTTGTCATTTTGTCATTTTTGTCATTTTTGTCATTTTTGTCATTTTTGTCATTTTTGTCATTTTTGTCATTTTTGTCATTTTTGTCATTTTTGTCATTTTTTTGTCATTTTTGTCATTTTTGTCATTTTTGTCATTTTTGTCATTTTTGTCATTTTTGTCATTTTTGTCATTTTTGTCATTTTTGTCATTTTTGTCATTTTTGTCATTTTTGTCATTTTTGTCATTTTTGTCATTTTTGTCATTTTTGTCATTTTTGTCATTTTTGTCATTTTTGTCATTTTTGTCATTTTTGTCATTTTTGTCATTTTTGTCATTTTTGTCATTTTTGTCATTTTTGTCATTTTTGTCATTTTTGTCATTTTTGTCATTTTTGTTTGTCATTTTGTCATTTTTGTCATTTTTGTCATTTTTGTCATTTTTGTCATTTTTGTCTTTTTGTCATTTTTGTCATTTTTGTCATTTTTGTCATTTTGTCATTTTTGTCATTTTTGTCATTTTTGTCATTTTTGTCATTTTTGTCATTTTTGTCATTTTTGTCATTTTTGTCATTTTTGTCATTTTGTCATTTTTGTCATTTTTGTCATTTTTGTCATTTTTGTCATTTTTGTCATTTTTGTCATTTTTGTCATTTTTGTCATTTTGTCATTTTGTCATTTTTGTCATTTTTGTCATTTTTGTCATTTTTGTCATTTTTGTCATTTTTGTCATTTTTGTCATTTTTGTCATTTTTGTCATTTTTGTCATTTTTGTCATTTTTGTCATTTTGTCATTTTTGTCATTTTTGTCATTTTTGTCATTTTTGTCATTTTTGTCATTTTTGTCATTTTGTCATTTTTGTCATTTTTGTCATTTTTGTCATTTTTGTCATTTTTGTCATTTTTGTCATTTTTGTCATTTTGTCATTTTGTCATTTTTGTCATTTTTTGTCATTTTTGTCATTTTTGTCATTTTTGTCATTTTTGTCATTTTTGTCATTTTTGTCATTTTTGTATTTTGTCATTTTTGTCATTTTTGTCATTTTTGTCATTTTTGTCATTTTGTCATTTTTGTCATTTTTTGTCATTTTTGTCATTTTTGTCATTTTTGTCATTTTTGTCATTTTTGTCATTTTTGTCATTTTTGTCATTTTTGTCATTTTTGTCATTTTTGTCATTTTTGTCATTTTTGTCATTTTGTCATTTTTGTCATTTTTGTCATTTTTGTCATTTTTGTCATTTTTGTCATTTTTGTCATTTTTGTCATTTTTGTCATTTTTGTCATTTTTGTCATTTTTGTCATTTTTGTCATTTTTGTCATTTTTGTCATTTTGTCATTTTGTCATTTTTGTCATTTTTGTCATTTTTGTCATTTTTGTCATTTTTTGTCATTTTTGTCATTTTTGTCATTTTTGTCATTTTTGTCATTTTTGTCATTTTTGTCATTTTTGGTCATTTTTGTCATTTTTGTCATTTTTGTCATTTTTGTCATTTTTGTCATTTTTGTCATTTTTTGTCATTTTTGTCATTTTTGTCATTTTTGTCATTTTGTCATTTTTGTCATTTTTGTCATTTTTGTCATTTTTGTCATTTTTGTCATTTTTGTCATTTTTGTCATTTTTGTCATTTTTGTCATTTTTTGTCATTTTTGTCATTTTTGTCATTTTTGGTCATTTTTGTTTTTGTCATTTTTGTCATTTTTGTCATTTTTGTCATTTTTGTCATTTTTGTCATTTTTGTCATTTTTGTCATTTTTGTCATTTTTGTCATTTTTGTCATTTTTGTCATTTTTGTCATTTTTGTCATTTTTGTCATTTTGTCATTTTTGTCATTTTTGTCATTTTTGTCATTTTTGTCATTTTTGTCATTTTTGTCATTTCTTTTGTCATTTTTGTCATTTTTGTCATTTTTGTCATTTTTGTCATTTTTGTCATTTTTGTCATTTTTGTCATTTTGTCATTTTTGTCATTTTTGTCATTTTTGTCATTTTTGTCATTTTTGTCATTTTTGTCATTTTTGTCATTTTTGTCATTTTTGTCATTTTTGTCATTTTTGTCATTTTTGTCATTTTTGTCATTTTTGTCATTTTTGTCATTTTTGTCATTTTTGTCATTTTTGTCATTTTTGTCATTTTTGTCATTTTTGTCATTTTTGTCATTTTTGTCATTTTTGTCATTTTTGTCATTTTTGTCATTTTTGTCATTTTTGTCATTTTTGTCATTTTTGTCATTTTTGTCATTTTTGTCATTTTTGTCATTTTGTCATTTGTCATTTTTGTCATTTTTGTCATTTTTGTCATTTTTGTCATTTTTGTCATTTTTGTCATTTTTGTCATTTTTGTCATTTTTGTCATTTTTGTCATTTTTGTCATTTTTGTCATTTTTTGTCATTTTTGTCATTTTTGTCATTTTTGTCATTTTTGTCATTTTTGTCATTTTTGTCATTTTTTGTCATTTTTGTCATTTTTGTCATTTTTGTCATTTTTGTCATTTTTGTCATTTTTGTCATTTTTGTCATTTTTGTCATTTTTGTCATTTTTGTCATTTTTGTCATTTTTGTCATTTTTGTCATTTTTTGTCATTTTTGTCATTTTTGTCATTTTTGTCATTTTTGTCATTTTTGTCATTTTTGTCATTTTTGTCATTTTTGTCATTTTTGTCATTTTTGTCATTTTTGTCATTTTTGTCATTTTTGTCATTTTTGTCATTTTTGTCATTTTGTCATTTTTGTCATTTTTGTCATTTTTGTCATTTTTGTCATTTTTGTCATTTTTGTCATTTTTGTCATTTTTGTCATTTTTGTCATTTTTGTCATTTTTGTCATTTTTGTCATTTTTGTCATTTTTGTCATTTTTGTCATTTTTGTCATTTTTGTCATTTTTGTCATTTTTGTCATTTTTGTCATTTTTGTCATTTTTGTCATTTTTGTCATTTTTGTCATTTTTGTCATTTTTGTCATTTTTGTCATTTTTGTCATTTTTGTCATTTTTGTCATTTTTGTCATTTTTGTCATTTTTGTCATTTTTGTCATTTTTGTCATTTTTGTCATTTTTGTCATTTTTGTCATTTTTGTCATTTTTGTCATTTTTGTCATTTTTGTCATTTTTGTCATTTTTGTCATTTTTGTCATTTTGTCATTTTTGTCATTTTTTGTCATTTTTGTCATTTTTGTCATTTTTGTCATTTTTGTCATTTTTGTCATTTTTGTCATTTTTGTCATTTTTGTCATTTTTGTCATTTTTGTCATTTTTGTCATTTTTGTCATTTTTGTCATTTTTGTCATTTTTGTCATTTTTGTCATTTTTGTCATTTTTGTCATTTTTGTCATTTTTGTCATTTTTGTCATTTTTGTCATTTTTGTCATTTTTGTCATTTTTGTCATTTTTGTCATTTTTGTCATTTTTGTCATTTTTGTCATTTTTGTCATTTTTGTCATTTTTGTCATTTTTGTCATTTTTGTCATTTTTGTCATTTTTGTCATTTTTGTCATTTTTGTCATTTTTGTCATTTTTGTCATTTTTGTCATTTTTGTCATTTTTGTCATTTTTGTCATTTTTGTCATTTTTGTCATTTTTGTCATTTTTGTCATTTTTGTCATTTTTGTCATTTTTGTCATTTTTGTCATTTTTGTCATTTTTGTCATTTTTGTCATTTTTGTCATTTTTGTCATTTTTGTCATTTTTGTCATTTTGTCATTTTTGTCATTTTTGTCATTTTTGTCATTTTTGTCATTTTTGTCATTTTTGTCATTTTTGTCATTTTTGTCATTTTTGTCATTTTTGTCATTTTTGTCATTTTTGTCATTTTTGTCATTTTTGTCATTTTTGTCATTTTTGTCATTTTTGTCATTTTTGTCATTTTTGTCATTTTTGTCATTTTTGTCATTTTGTCATTTTTGTCATTTTTGTCATTTTTGTCTTTTTGTCATTTTTGTCATTTTTGTCATTTTTGTCATTTTTGTCATTTTTGTCATTTTTGTCATTTTTGTCATTTTTGTCATTTTTTGTCATTTTTTGTCATTTTTGTCATTTTTTGTCATTTTTGTCATTTTTGTCATTTTTGTCATTTTTGTCATTTTTGTCATTTTTGTCATTTTTGTCATTTTTGTCATTTTTGTCATTTTTGTCATTTTTTGTCATTTTTGTCATTTTTGTCATTTTTGTCATTTTTGTCATTTTTGTCATTTTTGTCATTTTTGTCATTTTTGTCATTTTTGTCATTTTTGTCATTTTTGTCATTTTTGTCATTTTTGTCATTTTTGTCATTTTTGTCATTTTTGTCATTTTTGTCATTTTTGTCATTTTTGTCATTTTTGTCATTTTTGTCATTTTTGTCATTTTTGTCATTTTTGTCATTTTTGTCATTTTTGTCATTTTTGTCATTTTTGTCATTTTTGTCATTTTTGTCATTTTGTCATTTTTGTCATTTTTGTCATTTTTGTCATTTTTGTCATTTTTGTCATTTTTGTCATTTTTGTCATTTTTGTCATTTTTGTCATTTTTGTCATTTTTGTCATTTTTGTCATTTTTGTCATTTTTGTCATTTTTGTCATTTTTGTCATTTTTGTCATTTTTGTCATTTTTGTCATTTTTGTCATTTTTGTCATTTTTGTCATTTTTGTCATTTTTGTCATTTTTGTCATTTTTGTCATTTTTGTCATTTTTGTCATTTTTTGTCATTTTTGTCATTTTTGTCATTTTTGTCATTTTTGTCATTTTTGTCATTTTTGTCATTTTTGTCATTTTTGTCATTTTTGTCATTTTTGTCATTTTTGTCATTTTTGTCATTTTGTCATTTTTGTCATTTTTGTCATTTTTGTCATTTTTGTCATTTTTGTCATTTTTGTCATTTTTGTCATTTTTGTCATTTTTGTCATTTTTGTCATTTTTGTCATTTTTGTCATTTTTGTCATTTTTGTCATTTTTGTCATTTTTGTCATTTTTGTCATTTTTGTCATTTTTGTCATTTTTGTCATTTTTGTCATTTTTGTCATTTTTGTCATTTTTGTCATTTTTGTCATTTTTGTCATTTTTGTCATTTTTGTCATTTTTGTCATTTTTGTCATTTTGTCATTTTTGTCATTTTTGTCATTTTTGTCATTTTTGTCATTTTTGTCATTTTTGTCATTTTTGTCATTTTTGTCATTTTTGTCATTTTTGTCATTTTTGTCATTTTTGTCATTTTTGTCATTTTTGTCATTTTTGTCATTTTTGTCATTTTTGTCATTTTTGTCATTTTTGTCATTTTGTCATTTTTGTCATTTTTGTCATTTTTGTCATTTTTGTCATTTTTGTCATTTTTGTCATTTTTGTCATTTTTGTCATTTTTGTCATTTTTGTCATTTTTGTCATTTTTGTCATTTTTGTCATTTTTGTCATTTTTTGTCATTTTTGTCATTTTTGTCATTTTTGTCATTTTTGTCATTTTTGTCATTTTTGTCATTTTTGTCATTTTTGTCATTTTTGTCATTTTTGTCATTTTTGTCATTTTTGTCATTTTTGTCATTTTTGTCATTTTTGTCATTTTTGTCATTTTTGTCATTTTTGTCATTTTTGTCATTTTTGTCATTTTTGTCATTTTTGTCATTTTTGTCATTTTTGTCATTTTGTCATTTTTGTCATTTTTGTCATTTTTGTCATTTTTGTCATTTTTGTCATTTTTGTCATTTTTGTCATTTTTGTCATTTTTGTCATTTTTGTCATTTTTGTCATTTTTGTCATTTTTGTCATTTTTGTCATTTTTGTCATTTTTGTCATTTTTGTCATTTTTGTCATTTTTGTCATTTTTGTCATTTTTGTCATTTTTGTCATTTTTG
Organism: Uranotaenia lowii; assembly: GCF_029784155.1. Taxonomy (NCBI): domain Eukaryota; kingdom Metazoa; phylum Arthropoda; class Insecta; order Diptera; family Culicidae; genus Uranotaenia; species Uranotaenia lowii. The sequence goes on along the minus strand of NC_073692.1, from coordinate 64,438,952 downwards.
TCATTTTTGTCATTTTGTCATTTTTGTCATTTTTGTCATTTTTGTCATTTTTGTCATTTTTGTCATTTTTGTCATTTTTGTCATTTTTGTCATTTTTGTCATTTTTGTCATTTTTGTCATTTTTGTCATTTTTGTCATTTTTGTCATTTTTGTCATTTTTGTCATTTTTGTCATTTTTGTCATTTTTGTCATTTTGTCATTTTTGTCATTTTTGTCATTTTGTCATTTTTGTCATTTTTGTCATTTTTGTCATTTTTGTCATTTTTGTCATTTTTGTCATTTTTGTCATTTTTGTCATTTTTGTCATTTTTGTCATTTTTGTCATTTTTGTCATTTTTGTCATTTTTGTCATTTTGTCATTTTTTGTCATTTTTGTCATTTTTGTCATTTTTGTCATTTTTGTCATTTTTGTCATTTTTGTCATTTTTGTCATTTTTGTCATTTTTGTCATTTTTGTCATTTTTGTCATTTTTGTCATTTTTGTCATTTTTGTCATTTTTGTCATTTTTGTATTTTTGTCATTTTTGTCATTTTTGTCATTTTTGTCATTTTTGTCATTTTTGTCATTTTTGTCATTTTTGTCATTTTTGTCATTTTTGTCATTTTTGTCATTTTTGTCATTTTTGTCATTTTTGTCATTTTTGTCATTTTTGTCATTTTTGTCATTTTTTGTCATTTTTGTCATTTTTGTCATTTTTTGTCATTTTTTGTCATTTTTGTCATTTTTGTCATTTTTTGTCATTTTTGTCATTTTTATCATTTTTGTCATTTTTGTCATTTTTGTCATTTTTGTCATTTTTGTCATTTTTGTCATTTTTGTCATTTTTGTCATTTTTGTCATTTTTGTCATTTTTGTCATTTTTGTCATTTTTGTCATTTTTGTCATTTTTGTCATTTTTGTCATTTTTGTCATTTTTGTCATTTTTGTCATTTTTGTCATTTTTGTCATTTTTGTCATTTTGTCATTTTTTGTCATTTTTGTCATTTTTGTCATTTTTGTCATTTTTTGTCAATTTT
>NC_073692.1:64353563-64437435 GCF_029784155.1 Uranotaenia lowii | reverse complement strand
AAGATTAAGGTGGTCATGGACAAAAATGACAAAAATGACAAAAATGACAAAAATGACAAAAATGACAAAAATGACAAAAATGACAAAAATGACAAAAATGACAAAAATGACAAAAATGACAAAACTGACAAAAATGACAAAAATGACAAAAATGACAAAAATGACAAAAATGACAAAAATGACAAAAATGACAAAAATGACAAAAATGACAAAAATGACAAAAATGACAAAAATGACAAAAATGACAAAAATGACAAAAATGACAAAAATGACAAAAATGACAAAAATGACAAAAATGACAAAAATGACAAAAATGACAAAAATGACAAAAATGACAAAAATGACAAAAATGACAAAAATGACAAAAATGACAAAAATGACAAAAATGACAAAAATGACAAAAATGACAAAAATGACAAAAATGACAAAACTGACAAAAATGACAAAAATGACAAAAATGACAAAAATGACAAAAATGACAAAATTGACAAAAATGACAAAAATGACAAAATGACAAAAATGACAAAAATGACAAAAATGACAAAAATGACAAAAATGACAAAAATGACAAAAATGACAAAAATGACAAAAATGACAAAAATGACAAAAATGACAAAAATGACAAAAATGACAAAAATGACAAAAATGACAAAAATGACAAAAATGACAAAAATGACAAAAATGACAAAAATGACAAAAATGACAAAAATGACAAAAATGACAAAAATGACAAAAATGACAAAAATGACAAAAATGACAAAAATGACAAAAATGACAAAAATGACAAAAATGACAAAAATGACAAAAATGACAAAAATGACAAAAATGACAAAAATGACAAAAATGACTAAAATGACTAAAATGACAAAAATGACAAAAATGACAAAAATGACAAAAATGACAAAAATGACAAAAATGACAAAAATGACAAAAATGACAAAAATGACAAAAATGACAAAAATGACAAAAATGACAAAAATGACAAAAATGACAAAAATGACAAAAATGACAAAAATGACAAAAATGACAAAAATGACAAAAATGACAAAAATGACAAAAATGACAAAAATGACAAAAATGACAAAAATGACAAAAATGACAAAAATGACAAAAATGATAAAAATGACAAAAGTGACAAAAATGACAAAAATGACAAAAATGACAAAAATGACAAAAATGACAAAAATGACAAAAATGACAAAAATGACAAAAATGACAAAAATGACAAAAATGACAAAAATGACAAAAATGACAAAAATGACAAAAATGACAAAAATGACAAAAATGACAAAAATGACAAAAATGACAAAAATGACAAAAATGACAAAAATGACAAAAATGACAAAAATGACAAAAATGACAAAAATGACAAAAATGACAAAAATGACAAAAATGACAAAAATGACAAAAATGACAAAAATGACAAAAATGACAAAAATGATAAAAATGACAAAAATGACAAAAATGACAAAAGTGACAAAAATGACAAAAATGACAAAAATGACAAAAATGATAAAAATGACAAAAATGACAAAAATGACAAAAATGACAAAAATGACAAAAATGACAAAAATGACAAAAATGACAAAAATGACAAAAATGACAAAAATGACAAAAATGACAAAAATGACAAAAATGACAAAAATGACAAAAATGACAAAAATGACAAAAATGACAAAAATGACAAAAATGACAAAAATGACAAAAATGACAAAAATGACAAAAATGACAAAAATGACAAAAATGACAAAAATGACAAAAATGACAAAAATGACAAAAATGACAAAATGACAAAAATGACAAAAATGACAAAAATGACAAAATGACAAAAATGACAAAAATGACAAAAATGACAAAAATGACAAAAATGACAAAAATGACAAAAATGACAAAAATGACAAAAATGACAAAAATGACAAAAATGACAAAAATGACAAAAATGACAAAAATGACAAAAATGACAAAAATGACAAAAATGACAAAAATGACAAAAATGACAAAAATGACAAAAATGACAAAAATGACAAAAATGACAAAAATGACAAAAATGACAAAAATGACAAAAATGACAAAAATGACAAAAATGACAAAAATGACAAAATGACAAAAATGACAAAAATGACAAAAATGACAAAAATGACAAAAATGACAAAAATGACAAAAATGACAAAAATGACAAAAATGACAAAAATGACAAAATGACAAAAATGACAAAAATGACAAAAATGACAAAAATGACAAAAATGACAAAAATGACAAAAATGACAAAAATGACAAAAATGACAAAAATGACAAAAATGACAAAAATGACAAAAATGACAAAAATGACAAAAATGACAAAAATGACAAAAATGACAAAAATGACAAAAATGACAAAAATGACAAAAATGACAAAAATGACAAAAATGACAAAAATGACAAAAATGACAAAAATGACAAAAATGACAAAAATGACAAAAATGACAAAAATGACAAAAATGACAAAAATGACAAAAATGACAAAATGACAAAAATGACAAAAATGACAAAAATGACAAAAATGACAAAAATGACAAAAATGACAAAAATGACAAAAATGACAAAAACGACAAAAATGACAAAAAATGACAAAAATGACAAAAATGACAAAAAAAACAAAAATGACAAAAATGACAAAAATGACAAAAATGACAAAAATGACAAAAATGACAAAAATGACAAAAAAAAACAAAAATGACAAAAATGACAAAAATGACAAAAATGACAAAAATGACAAAAATGACAAAAATGACAAAAATGACTAAAATGATAAAAATGACAAAAATGACAAAAATGACAAAAATGACAAAAATGACAAAAATGACAAAAATGACAAAAATGACAAAAATGACAAAATGACAAAAATGACTAAAATGACAAAAATGACAAAAATGACAAAAATGACAAAAACGACAAAAATGACAAAAAATGGCAAAAATTTCCGAAATGACAAATATTCCAGAATTTTATTTTGTTTCGATTATAGTCGTTTTAAACATCTTTATGTCACTCGCGACTAATATCACCGATGCAGTTGGCGGACAGATTGAAAAACTTATTCGGTACAACTGTGATCGATGTTTACTCTTGGGCTCGAACTCACGGACATCGGCTCAGGAAGCAACTAACTGGCCAACAGAGCTGTATCATAAGCCTCAAAAAATCCAGAATCAGTTACAACTTGGAGTCCAGAATTCGATATCTAGGATCAGTTTTAAGAACGGATCTAAAATCAGGATCTTAGATCATTTTTTTTATTGCTTTTTAGTGAAAAAATTAAATAAAATCATGATTTAAAGTCAATATCCCGAATTCGAAATCCAAGATAGCTATCCAGGAGCACTTTTCTATCTGAGTTAAGAACCCAAAATTAGGATCTAGATTCTAGGATAAGAGAGGACTAGAAGTGATACTACAAAACAAAAAAAAATGGGAAGACACCCTAACAAGATGATGAATTGAACAATGAGGATTTGTGAAGAATTGTAAAAATCTAGTTATCAAATCCGAAGGTGAAAACTACCGGTTAATCACTTTATAACTAAATAACACAAAAAAGGTCTGAACTCTAAGTTGAAATCGAGAATCAGGATCAAAATCAGGTTCAAAATAAAAATCAGAACCCAGATACGGTGTATAAAGTCAAAAATGGAAGTAGGTTTCGTATGTGAACTTGGACAGATTAAAAATTAGAGTGTCCATTTCCCGGCCACTTTCACGTTCCGGGAATCGGGACCTGTGGTGGCCTGTTTCCCGGGAATTCCCGGGATCCCGGGAAATATTCTAAAACATGTAAAATATATGCACATCGATTCAAATATAGTTATCGAATCGTTCGTACATACATTTGTATGTACTCATTTGTTCAAAATGTTCTCTTCATAATGTTTTTTAACTTATTTTTAATCAAATCCCAAAAATAACCTGAATAAGTCAAATGAAGAATTCATTTATGCAATTAGGGGTCAATAAAAAAATTCTTTTTATTTGTTTGAATGATCCAACGAAAAAAGTTTCATTTTTCTGAATACACCTACATATTTAAACGATTTTTTCTCCATGTTTATGTTTTGAAATTCGTTTGGCTTTCAAAGCCAGAGGGAAACAAGTGCATAAATGTTACTTTCGAGAAAACACAATCTTCCTACCTGCTGGGCGATTTTTCATATATTTCTCGAAGTGTTGTGGATATTCGTTCAATGAAAACAGTGTGGAAATACATATGTATTTATGATCATTTTAAACACATCCATTTGAATAAAAAAAAATTGCACCATATGGCTACAAAATGTCTACTGCCACAGGAATCGGCATATCTTCAATGAGTTTTGTAGAACTACATTTTCAAAAAGAACAATAAGAATGGTTCCGGAGGCTATCAGGCTTTTCCAGAGAAATAATTTCATACATGTCGGGAATTCCCAGGAATGAAACTATGATTCCCGGGAATCGGGAATTCCCGAATTTTTCAAATTTTTCAAACACTCTAGTTAAAAATAAAGAAAACGGAGTATCAGAGTTGGGAATCGTGATCCTGATCCTGATTCCAAATATCAATCGTTTTAATTTGTATTATCAATTTCGTTCAATTTATCACAATGAATAAAGTCTCAATGTGTAAGAGTTTTTTTTTAAATTATTATTGAAAGGGTCAAAGAATTCATAGCTTTAAAAAAATCATCTTGATTTGTTAAGCAGAAATAGACTTCCATTTTAACTAAACGAGAAAGTTCTACTAAAATAGACAGAACTTTATGATAGAAGAAATTTGCAACCCTTGACTAAATCAACTGATAACTTTGATTTGTTATTCGAGTAATCGAGTAATCAAAAATCATAGGAAGTCAGAACAAATATTGTTGAATAAGATCCACTTCCATCTGTACCGTTGAGCCGTCAACACGTACGCCGGAGCATCGTATCGTTGCTGTGTACCTGCAGGAACATTTTATATTATTTATTTTTTTTTCTTACCTGTTTTTCAATCAGCCATTTTCAGTGCTAAAATTATTCTCATTTTCTTTTATTCATATTTTTCTCTTTTCTTTCCAGCATGGGGAAGTCATCGGCCGGCTCAAGAGCCGGTAGAAAGCGAATTGCCGAACCTAATTCAGGTCCATCGCCCAAAAAAGTTGAAATTTCCAATTCGTTCGATGTCCTTCATAACATCGGTGATGAGGAAATATTCATATTTAATTCTGATAAGAGTACTAAGAAACCTTCTTCTTCTTATACTCTTAAAAATGAAAAGGTTCCACCAATTACGGTCACGATTCCTGACTTCAATGCCTTTCGGAAAGAAATCGTCACTTCCGTCAAAGATGTGAAGATTTCTTTTCAGATCGGTCGAAGAGGAACTGCTCGTATATTGGCGGAATCTTTCAATGATTTTCAAAAAATTTTAAATTATTTGAATAATGAAAAACATCAATTTTTTACTTACGACACTAGAAGTGATCGTCCGTTTAAAGTTGTACTTCGTGGTCTCACTGGCGATCAGACACCGGATGAGATTACAACTGAATTAAATTCTTTGTTAGGTTTTTCTCCAATTCAAGTAATTCAAATGAGGAAAAGAACCAACACGAATAATATCAGTAGTGTTGGTTTTGCTCCTGAGCTTTATTTGATCCATTTTAAAAAGGATCAAGTTAATAATTTGCAAATTCTTGAAAAGGCTCGTCTTATGTTTCATTGTCGAGTCAAATTCGAACCTTTTCGAAAATCTTCAATCAATTTCCTTCAAAATATAACGCAATGTCGTCGTTGTCAAGCTTTTTGTCACGGCACTAAAAATTGTAGAATGAATGCCAGATGCATGCTTTGCGGCTCATTCGATCATGAAAAATCTAAATGCCTTTTTGGTGGTGATAAACCACAAACAGAATTTTTCAAGTGTGCGAATTGCGCAGGTAATCACTCCTCGAATTCCATAGACTGTCCCGTTAGGGCAAAAATTATTGCTTCTAGGAAAAATCCCAAAGTTTCTAGAAAAGTTTCTTCTCCTCCTTCCTCTTTTTCGTCTTCACACGTCAGGCCGGCAAACAACCTGCCTGTTCGCGGTCAGCTCCGGCCTACATTGGAATCACGGCTGGGTAATACCCGAAGTGTTTCTAATGTTACCTGTGCTGATTCTGCGCCACAGACTCGTTGTTTATCGTTCTCAGAGGTGGTTGAAAGTGGGTTGCCCTCTCCAGGCATAACTAATAAAAATAGGAAAAAACCAAGTCTCAACGTTCATGCGAAGGCTTGGAAAAATCCCCGAAATTCAAATACTTGTTCTTCTCCTTCATTTTCTGATCCTAACAATTTTGTTGATTTTGGTGAGATTACTGAGGAAAAATTAAAATTTTTGCATCAAAATTTGATGGAAATGATGCAACTTATGTTGAAAGCAAATTCAATGTTTGAAGCTTTCCAAACTTCTTTTAATTATGCTAACAAAATTATTATGTAAAGTCATTCCCTCATGGATCCAAATAGATGTTTAAATATTATGAATTGGAACGCTAGATCTTTGCTGGCTAACCAAGATGAATTCTTTTTATTTTTGAAAACTCAAAACATACATATTGCTGCCATCACTGAAACTTTTTTAAAGCCAGACAATAACTTGAAAAGCAATGCTTTCTTTAAAATTTTACGAAATGATCGACTAGATCGACAAGGTGGGGGTGTAGCTATTGTCATCAATAGTCGTCTCAAATTTAGACTTCTTCCTTCTTTCAATACAAAAGTCTTAGAAACAATTGGAATTGAATTAGAAACTTCTATGGGGAAAATTATAATTGTTGCCGCATATTTGCCTTTCCAATGCAGCGGTGAACAGAAAAATTTTTTGAAGGGAGATTTACAAAAGCTCACTAGATATAAATCTAAATTTTTTATTATTGGTGACTTTAATGCAAAACACCGATCTTGGAATAATATTTCATCAAATTCTGATGGGAATATTTTGTTTAATGACTGCTCTGCAGGTTATTATACTGTTGAATATCCTAATGGGCATACTTGTTTCTCTTCGATTAGAAATCCTTCCACAATTGATTTGGTTCTAACGGATTTAGGCGAGCATTGTAGTCAATTAGTTACTCATGCGGACCTCGATTCAGACCACCTTCCAGTAACTTTTTCTTTATCCCACAGTCCCATTGAAAACCCTTTAAAATCAACTTTTAACTTTCAAAAAGCTGACTGGGAGCGATATAGGAATTTTATTGAACGTAATTTAGATGTAAACGTTCCACTTAATTCAATAGAAGATATTGATTTGGCTGTAGAAAATTTGCCAACTTCAATAGTCAATGCTAAAGCCGCTTCAATACCCAAAGTTAAACATAAATTTAATCAACCTTTAATTGATGATGATCTTCAGTTTTTGATACGACTGAAAAACATTCGTCGACGCCAATATCAACGTACTAGGGATCCTTATTTGAAATTTATTTATTGCGACCTTCAAAAAGAGATCAAACGTCGTTTAAATTTCATTCGTAATGAAAATTTTGCCAAAGCAGTAGAGGACATAAAACCCTACTCAAAGCCATTTTGTAAATTAACTAAAATTATTAAAAAGCGATAAACGGGGATAAACTTCTTTTAACTAATGCAGAAAAAGCTCAAAAATTAGCCCAACAATTTGAGTCTGCTCATGATTTTAATTTAAACGTTGTAAGTCCAATTGATGCTCAAATTTCCCTTGAATTTGATGATATTCTTTCTAAACAAAATGTATTTGAAAGTTCTTGTGGGACAAATATTGATGAACTTAAATTAATTTTCAAAAAATTTAAAAATATGAAAGCCCCGGGGGAAGATGGGATTTTATATATTCTTATAAAAAAGTTGCCAGAAAGCACTTTAAATTTTTTAGTTAAAATCTTCAATAAATGTTTTCATTTGGCTTATTTTCCCAATAAATGGAAAAATGCCAAAGTAACTCCAATTTTGAAACCTGGAAAAAGTGCTTCAGAGCCTTCAAGTTATCGACCAATTAGTTTGCTTCCTTCTTTAAGTAAACTATTTGAGAGAGTTATTTTGAATAGAATGATTATTCACATTAATCAGAATTCTATTTTCCCTGATGAACAATTTGGTTTTCGTCATGGGCATTCTACTACACATCAACTTTTGAGTGTAACTAATATGATTAACGGTAGCAAATCTGAAGGATATTCAACTGGTGTTGCTCTTCTTGATATTGAAAAAGCTTTTGACAGTGTTTGGCACAAGGGTTTAGTAGCTAAATTAGCTCGATTTGATTTTCCTGTATATCTCACCAAAATTATTCAAAATTATTTGACTAGCCGAACCTTACAAGTAAGCTATCAAAATTCATGCTCTGAAAGGACACCCATTAGAGCTGGTGTCCCTCAGGGTAGTATACTTGGGCCAATTTTATACAATATTTTTACTCCTGACCTTCCTGATGTACCAGAAGGAAAAGGCAGAAGATTATTTGCTGATGATACTTTGCTTTCAGCCAAAGGTCGAAATTTACGGGAGGTACGCAGTAGATTGCAACAAAATTTAAATTCTTTTTTGAATTACTTGAAAATGTGGAAAATTTCTCCTAACGCTTCCAAAACTCAACTTATTTTATTTCCCCATAAGCCAAGAGCAAATTTTTTAAAACCTAATGAAAATCATTCCATAACTTTTAATGGGGTTTCATTAGAATGGTCTGATCACGTGAAGTACTTGGGACTTACACTTGATCGGAATCTTACTTTTAAAAATCACATTGAAGATATTCAATCTAAATGTAATAAATACACTAAATCTCTTTATTCTCTCATCAACAGGAAATCGAAGTTGTGTTTGCGAAATAAGATTCTTATCTACAAACAGGTGTTCCGTCCAGCGATAATGTATGCAGTTCCGATTTGGTCTAGCTGCTGCGCGACGAGGAAGAAAGCCATCCAGAGAATTCAGAACAAGGTTCTGAAAATGATTTTGCGGCTTCCACCTTGGCACAGCACCGAAGATCTTCATCGGATTGCGGGCATTGAATCTATCGAAGAGATGGCCAACAAAATCATCTCCAACTTCAGAGGCAAATCGATGCAGTCTTCCATCGCAGAGATTCGTTCTCTTTACGATTAAGTTAGTTTTTAGGATATAGTTTAGGCTTAAGTTTATATATAAATATTTTTTTTCTATACAGGATATTCTCCTATAAATCAAATAATTTATTGCTATAGCAAATTTAAACCAAATAAACAATGTTTAATATTTACTAAATTAAAGAGTTGAACTGATAATAATTGATCTGAACACTTAATATACTGTAATAATATAACTTGAATGTAATGATTAAAAGGCTAATAAAGACTTATTTAAAAAAAAAAATTGTTGAATAAGATCGAGTTAGCTAAAATTAAAAAGTTTAAGCCGGAGGCTGCGGTTGTCATCTTTGTTATCGTGTTAGATAAGACTGAGACGTCCATCAATATAGATGCAAATCTAGACGTCTTCTAGTCTTTCCTTTAATTCCACGCCATACTGCAATATCAAACTTTTCTTTTAACACCCCCTACCCTCTTCAAGTTTCTCGGAAATATCGATCGAATGGAATAAATAAAGTTTATGGTATTTTATGAACAAACTTGAAAAATTATGCTATACGATTATCGATGAGATTCAGTTTAATTCAAGTAATAAGTTACGAACGGGCTTGTACCGCGGTTCCAGCCAGCAATCCCAACACCCAGATTGGGAGCAGTTGGCAACAGCGGACTCAGCAGTTTTTTATGCACACTTTGTCATCACCTCGCGAGCCAGGTGGCTCACACGGTAGAAACGCACCATCAGCAGAATCACCGGACGTCGGACGATCGCGCGTGGCCCAGCACCGTCAGCAGTTAGTTAGGGACCAGGTGGTAGAAGTAAGTTAATTGAATAAACGTTCATTCATTCAGTGTCACGCAGCCAAAGATTTCAGTTGTTCCTTTTTTAAAAATCCTGATTCCGAACGCCCGAACCTAACTAATATACACATGCAGGGAAATGCAATACTGTATCATTTACTATAGAATGGAACAAACAACGCTTCAACGCAAAAGTCATATTAAGAATTTAGGAGTCGTTTTTGACTGTAAGCTGAAGTTCAAAACGCACATCGGTGCAATCACAGCAAAGCATTTGCTACACTAGGATTGATTCTTTGTAATACGAAAGATTTTCCGAATATATTGTTTGTTGATTCACAATCTTCAGATAAACAACATATACCGTATTTGTTTATGCCGAGGCATCCACTAGTGTTGCACTGGTGCACCACTAGGTGCTGTCAAACTGTTTGTTTATTCGGACGGTGTTGCACTGGTTTTGACCTGGTGTTGCACTGCCATCGGGCGGTGTTGCCCCGAAAATTTTGTCAGTGTTGCGAGAGAGCGTATGAGTGAGTGAGGTAGCAATACACTGGCGACAGTTTGTGTTTGTTTTTGTCGGGTACGGTGGACCACTGATCGAGGGGAGAAAACAAATACGGTAATAGATTGCAACGAACGTCGGCCCTAACGTTCGTTCGACCGAACAGTCATCCGGTGGATGACCGTCGGCCGGCCAGCAGATCGCGTCTTAGAGGAAAGCATTCTCGTCTTCTGAGCCATGACCGCATGACCCATTCAGACTAGTGGCCTTTTCGCCCTAACGTACATCGCCCGTGGGCTTGTGATATAGCTCAGTTGGCAAGTCAGTTGCTTCCTGAGCCGATGTCCGTGAGTTCTAGCCCCAGAGTAAACATCGATCGCAGTTGTACCGGATAAGTTTTTCAACGACTGTCCGCCAACTGCATCGTTGATATAAGCCGCGAATTACAAAAAGATGTAAAAGTGACTACAATCGAAACAAAAAAAGTACATCGCCCGTATGACCTTCTACATAACGACTTTCAGTCGAATGGCCCAGTTTCGTTGGTAAATAGTTTTTATATCTTTGAACTAAAGTTGGATGCTTTGCGCGACATACCACTTTATATATATTTTTTTCTTTGAATGATGTTTAGATTTCTCTTTAACTCCCAATTTGTCATAAAATTTGTCATTCTGTCCAGACGACTGAAAGGTCTGTCTTGAAGTAATTTAAATAAGTTACTACTCAAAACGCAATCGTATTCTTGCCAAAATATTTTGTTGTTATGATTTAGTTCACCTAGCGTTTTCTCCTCGATGCACAAAAACACCTTCAGCTTGACTTGACTTGACTCCTGTAGGTAATGGTAAAATAAATCGTTCTTTCCTTTGATTCTCCTAAACACATATCACACATAAGAGAATCTGTTTTTTTTTCTAATTTTTATGAGGAAATAATCTTTAACAGCACGTGAGTTTAGCAACCATTTCGGTTCCAGGTTGTGACATGTTACTATGTAGGTATATGAATCGTGATTACCACATCGATAAGCTAGACGTTTAAAATATACAAATCGTTAACAACGATTTCGTGCCTTGACGTGGTTCACTGTCCGTTCAATTTCCTCCCATTTCCGCTGCTTGAAACGGAAAAAAACTGTTTTTCCACAACCAAAATCGAACACCCTTCTACTAGATACATGCCACATGAGCGGAATCAGAAAGGTGAACGATACGTTGAGTGTAGGGAAAATCTATCGATGCTAAACACCCTCGGAAGTGATATACGATGAATATTAATGAAATAATCACCTACATTTTACGCGAATCGCGCCCTATCGCGCCATGTAGGAGAATGGATGAGTGCGAGTCTTGAAATCTGACTAGGTAGGTACTAAGCGTTGAATCTTGCTGCTTTGCTGGCACCTCGGTATTGAAAGTATCGAAACGGCACGATTTCAATCACATTACAGTACATCATTTGGCTTTTCCGGGATTGGTCATGCTTTGGAGGTTTTTCATGGGCGGAAAAATGCTGTATTGATGCAAAAAAGGAGAATTTATTCTGTTTAACCGCACTTCATGAACATGCGGATCTACTATTTTAAATAATGGTTTAAACCTACCAACAGCATTTTTGTTCAAAATTTAATATATTTTGAACATGATAATTAACAGAGAAGAGAAGATAAACTAATAAATCGTAAACTGGGACATTCGAAAGCAATGAATTTCAACAGCCGATGCCCAATGTCATTCATCAAATTGCGGATCGATACCTACACATACTAAACTTCAATTCGCAAATGATTTGCGGCACGATTCCATTCAAAACGGTCATCCATCTTCGACCAAAATCCCATCGCTCATTTCAGACCAAAAATGAACCACTCCCAGAAAATAAAACGGAGACGCAACGCCGTGTATTAAGGTGCGAAATTGGTAAGAAATGTCCTGAACCTTTTCCGGGCAACTTTTGCCCCACAAATGGACTCCCGCATATGTGAGCTGTGTGTTAAAAGTGTTTTTCCGATATTGAAATTGTAAGCTTCTTGGGCGCGCTATCAATGCTATTTGCGGCTTGATACCGGAAAAGCCCATGTTGGAATTTGTGTGGGTTTGTTGGAAACATACACACTTCTTGACCTGTTCCGAGGAACCCGCTGCGGGATACCGATTGGACCTTTTATCGGAATTAAGTGATAAAGTAAACCCAAAACTCATCAAATTAAACCATAAGTTTATTGGCCGGGAGCATCTTCGGATGAGCTTTGCAGCTTTCCGGGTAGAAATTCGATTTTCGTGTTCCACACCGACTGAGGCCAAGAACGTCCAAGCAAACTCCCCGAAGGAACGAGAAAGCTCTAATCAAATGGAATTCTTAACCGAAACGGGAGGATTTCTGTGCTTCCTGTCCAGCTCACAGAACACGGAGCGATTGGACCAGATATGGCCAAAGGTAATAATCATAACTCGTGTGAAAAATGAACTTTAATCCACTACTGTGGTCACTCTCAGGTTTGATTCTGTTTGAACGAACCCAATGAAGCAACACCCGGAACTTGAAAATGGGTAGAAAGTTAAGTGTTGAAACGAATTATAGTTAATTATATGAGTGTCATAAGACCCCTCTTTGCAGCGTGTCATTTTTGATTGATTTTTGTTACATATTTATTAAATTTTGATTCAATTTTGTGTCATCTTTGTATCATTATTGTGTAATTTTTTAAATCGTTTTTGTGCCATTTTGTGTAATTTTTGTGTAGTTTTTGTTTCATTTTTGTGTCATTTTTCTGAAATTTTTGTGCAATTTTTGTGTCATTTTTGTGTCATTTTTGTGTCATTTTTGTGTCAATTTTGTATCATTTTTGTGTTGTTACTGTGTTATTGCTGTGTCATGACTGTGTCATTTTGAGTAAATTTTGTGATATTTTTGTATCATTTTTGTGTCATTTTAAGGTCATTTCTGAGTCATTTTTGTGTCATTTTTGTGTCATTTTTGTGTCATTTTTGTGTTATTTTTGTGTAATTTTAGTGTCATTTTTGTGTCATTTTTGAGTCATTTTTAAGTCATTTTTATGCCATTTTTGTGTCATTTCTGTGTCATTTCTGAATAATTTCTGTGTAATTTCTGTGTCATTTCTGTGTCATTTCTGTGTTGGTTTTGTCATTTTTGTCAATTCTGTGTCAAATCTGTGTCATTTTTATGATTTTTGTCATTTTTGTGTCATTTCTGTCATTTTTGTGTCATTTTTGTCATTGTTGTCATTGTTGTCATTGTTGTCATTTTTGTCATTTTTGTCATTTTTGTCATTGTTGTCATTTTTGTCATTTTTGTCATTTTTGTCATTTTTGTCATTTTTGTCATTTTTGTCATTTTTGTCATTTTTGTCATTTTTGTCATTTTTGTCATTTTTGTCATTTTTGTCATTTTTGTCATTTTTGTCATTTTTGTCATTTTTGTCATTTTTGTCATTTTTGTCATTTTTGTCATTTTTGTCATTTTTGTCATTTTTGTCATTTTTGTCATTTGTCACCTGTCGAAAATGGTGATAAGAAACAGCGTACAATTGACTGCAACGATTTGAAGTTGATAGTCAAATGTGTGGATGCTGAAACTGACCAAACATTCTTTGATGGAGTTGAGCATCAACTAGTGAATATCATTCAAAGGATCCCAAGTGAAGATTTCCAGCCCCAGTTCATGGGCTCAGGTTATCTATCGGGAATTGGATGGTTCCATTCGGCAAATACGGCGAGTCTTGCGTGGCTGAATGCAGCGTTAGCTGACATAAACAAGAAACGGACGACACGAAACTTCGTGATTCTCCCGTTTACTCCGGTTCCGCCTTTGCGTCGGGCAGTTGTTAATGTTCCTGCGTGCCCATCTCTGGATAGAAATGGTTCTAGGATTTTTCTTAAAACCATCAGTAAGCAAAATCCTAATTTGAATATCTGCGACTGGAAAGTTATTAAAATAGGTCCCAAAATGAATGGAAAATACCAAGTCATTTTTGCGATTGATGAGAACTCAGTGAACATTTTGTTAAAAACCAATATGAAAATATTCTACTCGTTATCGCGAGTTCATATTTCTGTGAAACACTGATTAAAAAAAAGTTAGTTGTTGAATAAAATTGAAAAAATATTAAAATAATATACATTAAATAAATGTTATACATTTTTCATTGCCTATTAACACAAAGAATTTCTGACTCGTTGATAACTCCCAACTGTGGTTCTGATATTTTTTCGACATTATTGCAGGTAAATGATGAATTATTATAAAAAAAAGGGTTAGGCACAATTTTCCCAGTGGTTTGGATAACGTGTCGCTTTAAGCCCACACACCTTTCTGATACCTGAGTCATTTTTGTGTCATTTTTGTGTCATTTTTGTGTCATTTTTGTGTTATTTTTGTGTAATTTTAGTGTCATTTTTGTGTCATTTTTGAGTCATTTTTAAGTCATTTTTATGCCATTTTTGTGTCATTTCTGTGTCATTTCTGAATAATTTCTGTGTAATTTCTGTGTCATTTCTGTGTCATTTCTGTGTTGGTTTTGTCATTTTTGTCAATTCTGTGTCAAATCTGTGTCATTTTTATGATTTTTGTCATTTTTGTGTCATTTCTGTCATTTTTGTGTCATTTTTGTCATTGTTGTCATTGTTGTCATTGTTGTCATTTTTGTCATTTTTGTCATTTTTGTCATTTTTGTCATTTTTGTCATTTTTGTCATTTTTGTCATTTTTGTCATTTTTGTCATTTTTGTCATTTTTGTCATTTTTGTCATTTTTGTCATTTTTGTCATTTTTGTCATTTTTGTCATTTTTGTTATTTTTGTCATTTTTGTCATTTTTGTCATTTTTGTCATTTTTGTCATTTTTGTCATTTTTGTCATTTTTGTCATTTTTGTCATTTTTGTCATTTTTGTCATTTTTGTCATTTTTGTCATTTTTGTCATTTTTGTCATTTTTGTCATTTTTGTCATTTTTGTCATTTTTGTCATTTTTGTCATTTTTGTCATTTTTGTCATTTTTGTCATTTTTGTCATTTTTGTCATTTTTGTCATTTTTGTCATTTTTGTCATTTTTGTCATTTTTGTCATTTTTGTCATTTTTGTCATTTTTGTCATTTTTGTCATTTTTGTCATTTTTGTCATTTTTGTCATTTTTGTCATTTTTGTCATTTTTGTCATTTTTGTCATTTTTGTCATTTTTGTCATTTTTGTCATTTTTGTCATTTTTGTCATTTTTGTCATTTTTGTCATTTTTGTCATTTTTGTCATTTTTGTCATTTTTGTCATTTTTGTCATTTTTGTCATTTTTGTCATTTTTGTCATTTTTGTCATTTTTGTCATTTTTGTCATTTTTGTCATTTTTGTCATTTTTGTCATTTTTGTCATTTTTGTCATTTTTGTCATTTTTGTCATTTTTGTCATTTTTGTCATTTTTGTCATTTTTGTCATTTTTGTCATTTTTGTCATTTTTGTCATTTTTGTCATTTTTGTCATTTTTGTCATTTTTGTCATTTTTGTCATTTTTGTCATTTTTGTCATTTTTGTCATTTTTGTCATTTTTGTCATTTTTGTCATTTTTGTCATTTTTGTCATTTTTGTCATTTTTGTCATTTTTGTCATTTTTGTCATTTTTGTCATTTTTGTCATTTTTGTCATTTTTGTCATTTTTGTCATTTTTGTCATTTTTGTCATTTTTGTCATTTTTGTCATTTTTGTCATTTTTGTCATTTTTGTCATTTTTGTCATTTTTGTCATTTTTGTCATTTTTGTCATTTTTGTCATTTTTGTCATTTTTGTCATTTTTGTCATTTTTGTCATTTTTGTCATTTTTGTCATTTTTGTCATTTTTGTCATTTTTGTCATTTTTGTCATTTTTGTCATTTTTGTCATTTTTGTCATTTTTGTCATTTTTGTCATTTTTGTCATTTTTGTCATTTTTGTCATTTTTGTCATTTTTGTCATTTTTGTCATTTTTGTCATTTTTGTCATTTTTGTCATTTTTGTCATTTTTGTCATTTTTGTCATTTTTGTCATTTTTGTCATTTTTGTCATTTTTGTCATTTTTGTCATTTTTGTCATTTTTGTCATTTTTGTCATTTTTGTCATTTTTGTCATTTTTGTCGTTTTTGTAATGTTTGTAATTTTTGTAATTTTTGTCATCTTTTTCATTTTTGTCATTTTTGTCATTTTTTTTCATTTTTGTCATTTTTATCATTTTTGTCATTTTTGTCATTTTTGTCATTTTTGTCATTTTTGTCATTTTTGTCATTTTTGTCATTTTTGTCATTTTTGTCATTTTTGTCATTTTTGTCATTTTTGTCATTTTTGTCATTTTTGTCATTTTTGTCATTTTTGTCATTTTTGTCATTTTTGTCATTTTTGTCATTTTTGTCATTTTTGTCATTTTTGTCATTTTTGTCATTTTTGTCATTTTTGTTATTTTGGTCATTTTTGTCATTTTTTTTGTCACTTTTGTCATTTTTGTCATTTTTGTCATTTTTGTCATTTTTGTCATTTTTGTCATTTTTGTCATTTTTGTCATTTTTGTCATTTTTGTCATTTTTGTCATTTTTGTCATTTTTGTCATTTTTGTCATTTTTGTCATTTTTGTCATTTTTGTCATTTTTGTCATTTTTGTCATTTTTGTCATTTTTGTCATTTTTGTCATTTTTGTCATTTTTGTCATTTTTGTCATTTTTGTCATTTTTGTCATTTTTGTCATTTTTGTCATTTTTGTCATTTTTGTCATTTTTGTCATTTTTGTCATTTTTGTCATTTTTGTCATTTTTGTCATTTTTGTCATTTTTGTCATTTTTGTCATTTTTGTCATTTTTGTCATTTTTGTCATTTTTGTCATTTTTGTCATTTTTGTCATTTTTGTCATTTTTGTCATTTTTGTCATTTTTGTCATTTTTGTCATTTTTGTCATTTTTGTCATTTTTGTCATTTTTGTCATTTTTGTCATTTTTGTCATTTTTGTCATTTTTGTCATTTTTGTCATTTTTGTCATTTTTGTCATTTTTGTCATTTTTGTCATTTTTGTCATTTTTGTCATTTTTGTCATTTTTGTCATTTTTGTCATTTTTGTCATTTTTGTCATTTTTGTCATTTTTGTCATTTTTGTCATTTTTGTCATTTTTGTAATGTTTGTAATTTTTGTAATTTTTGTCATCTTTTTCATTTTTGTCATTTTTGTCATTTTTGTCATTTTTGTCATTTTTGTCATTTTTGTCATTTTTGTCATTTTTGTCATTTTTGTCATTTTTATCATTTTTGTCATTTTTGTCATTTTTGTCATTTTTGTCATTTTTGTCATTTTTGTCATTTTTGTCATTTTTGTCATTTTTGTCATTTTTGTCATTTTTGTCATTTTTGTCATTTTTGTCATTTTTGTCGTTTTTGTAATTTTTGTAATTTTTGTCATTTTTGTCATTTTTGTCATTTTTGTCATTTTTGTCATTTTTGTCATTTTTGTCATTTTTGTCATTTTTGTCATTTTTGTCATTTTTGTCATTTTTGTCATTTTTGTCATTTTTGTCATTTTTGTCATTTTTGTCATTTTTGTCATTTTTGTCATTTTTGTCATTTTTGTCATTTTTGTCATTTTTGTCATTTTTGTCATTTTTGTCATTTTTGTCATTTTTGTCATTTTTGTCATTTTTGTCATTTTTGTCATTTTTGTCATTTTTGTCATTTTTGTCATTTTTGTCATTTTTGTCATTTTTGTCATTTTTGTCATTTTTGTCATTTTTGTCATTTTTGTCATTTTTGTCATTTTTGTCATTTTTGTCATTTTTGTCATTTTTGTCATTTTTGTCATTTTTGTCATTTTTGTCATTTTTGTCATTTTTGTCATTTTTGTCATTTTTGTCATTTTTGTCATTTTTGTCATTTTTGTCATTTTTGTCATTTTTGTCATTTTTGTCATTTTTGTCATTTTTGTCATTTTTGTCATTTTTGTCATTTTTGTCATTTTTGTCATTTTTGTCATTTTTGTCATTTTTGTCATTTTTGTCATTTTTGTCATTTTTGTCATTTTTGTCATTTTTGTCATTTTTGTCATTTTTGTCATTTTTGTCATTTTTGTCATTTTTGTCATTTTTGTCATTTTTGTCATTTTTGTCATTTTTGTCATTTTTGTCATTTTTGTCATTTTTGTCATTTTTGTCATTTTTGTCATTTTTGTCATTTTTGTCATTTTTGTCATTTTTGTCATTTTTGTCATTTTTGTCATTTTTGTCATTTTTGTCATTTTTGTCATTTTTGTCATTTTTGTCATTTTTGTCATTTTTGTCATTTTTGTCATTTTTGTCATTTTTGTCATTTTTGTCATTTTTGTCATTTTTGTCATTTTTGTCATTTTTGTCATTTTTGTCATTTTTGTCATTTTTGTCATTTTTGTCATTTTTGTCATTTTTGTCATTTTTGTCATTTTTGTCATTTTTGTCATTTTTGTCATTTTTGTCATTTTTGTCATTTTTGTCATTTTTGTCATTTTTGTCATTTTTGTCATTTTTGTCATTTTTGTCATTTTTGTCATTTTTGTCATTTTTGTCATTTTTGTCATTTTTGTCATTTTTGTCATTTTTGTCATTTTTGTCATTTTTGTCATTTTTGTCATTTTTGTCATTTTTGTCATTTTTGTCATTTTTGTCATTTTTGTCATTTTTGTCATTTTTGTCATTTTTGTCATTTTTGTCATTTTTGTCATTTTTGTCATTTTTGTCATTTTTGTCATTTTTGTCATTTTTGTCATTTTTGTCATTTTTGTCATTTTTGTCATTTTTGTCATTTTTGTCATTTTTGTCATTTTTGTCATTTTTGTCATTTTTGTCATTTTTGTCATTTTTGTCATTTTTGTCATTTTTGTCATTTTTGTCATTTTTGTCATTTTTGTCATTTTTGTCATTTTTGTCATTTTTGTCATTTTTGTCATTTTTGTCATTTTTGTCATTTTTGTCATTTTTGTCATTTTTGTCATTTTTGTCATTTTTGTCATTTTTGTCATTTTTGTCATTTTTGTCATTTTTGTCATTTTTGTCATTTTTGTCATTTTTGTCATTTTTGTCATTTTTGTCATTTTTGTCATTTTTGTCATTTTTGTCATTTTTGTCATTTTTGTCATTTTTGTCATTTTTGTCATTTTTGTCATTTTTGTCATTTTTGTCATTTTTGTCATTTTTGTCATTTTTGTCATTTTTGTCATTTTTGTCATTTTTGTCATTTTTGTCATTTTTGTCATTTTTGTCATTTTTGTCATTTTTGTCATTTTTGTCATTTTTGTCATTTTTGTCATTTTTGTCATTTTTGTCATTTTTGTCATTTTTGTCATTTTTGTCATTTTTGTCATTTTTGTCATTTTTGTCATTTTTGTCATTTTTGTCATTTTTGTCATTTTTGTCATTTTTGTCATTTTTGTCATTTTTGTCATTTTTGTCATTTTTGTCATTTTTGTCATTTTTGTCATTTTTGTCATTTTTGTCATTTTTGTCATTTTTGTGATTTTTGTCATTTTTGTCATTTTTGTCATTTTTGTCATTTTTGTCATTTTTGTCATTTTTGTCATTTTTGTCATTTTTGTCATTTTTGTCATTTTTGTCATTTTTGTCATTTTTGTCATTTTTGTCATTTTTGTCATTTTTGTCATTTTTGTCATTTTTGTCATTTTTGTCATTTTTGTCATTTTTGTCATTTTTGTCATTTTTGTCATTTTTGTCATTTTTGTCATTTTTGTCATTTATGTCATTTGTATTTTTTTTTTATTTGCTTTTTTGTCATTTTAGAAATTTTAGACAAATTTGTCATTTTTGTCATTTTTGGTTTTTTTTGTCTTGTAATTTTACCGTTAGATTTTCAGGCGCATAATTTGTTTCTTGTTCGTTTTAAACTGTGTAAATAAGAAAGTTTAAAAGTTTGTTTGTAGTTGTCTATAGAACTTGGATTGTTTTTTGGATTTGAAGCATTTTGTAAATCACACAACAACAAGATTTGTTCTTAATCCAAGGGATGCATAGTTATTTTCTTTCATATTCCCCCAGAATCCTCTAATAGCAGCAACATGTCGTACATCCTCTATTACAAGAATCATTCATCCCGAAACAAAAAGCTAGAGCTAGAAAGTATCGAAACATCATGTACCGAGCACTTTTTTTATGCCCTCTTATAGGTAGACATACACATATCCGGATAACAACACAGGAAAAATCCATTTTAGTACATCTCATTTCGATTCGTCTTTGGTGCTTCGTGCCGTTAGAATTTGCACCGGATAGGCAAGGGATTCAAAGTTCTTCCGCTTTTATGAACATCTCATCATGCCGACCGTTGTTGGGAAGAGCTTTGTTTTGATACCTTTTTGGAGAACCCCTACTTGGGGTAGAGCATAAGTTGTGGATGGATTTCGGAAAGGCACAAAAAAGTTGTTTTTTCACGACATCCAATGATAAGTTGGATCACAATCCTTTCTTTGCTGACGATTTTTGTTTGTTTGTCGTCTCAAAAAAATCTGATAAAAAAAGTTCTGCCAAATGAACGTTGTTCCTTTTATTGTTGAATGCAAAACATTGAAACATTTCTTGCTTTCTAATAAATTTGAACGAAAAAATAAATTTGGAGCTGAAGGAATCTCCTCAGAACTCTGTACAAACAAAAAAAAATACAAAAAAGCCCACAGCCCACAGCACCACACGGCAAGATCGAAAATTGATAAACGTTTCACGAGTCAATTTCGACAGGTGGTTTCCTTTCAAAACTGATATCGTTGCTCATACAAACTCATTGAATAGTGATTGTTTCATCATCATCTCGCACCCATGGAATTGCAACAACGCATAGAAGCACGGCGTTGAACGTTCCTACCGAACAAGTCCTGCAGCTACCGATTTGGTGTTTTCATTACAAAACCATCATCACTTTCGCAGAATATTGGTGCGGGGGAGGCCGGCGGACGAGCTATGTATGCTGATAACAGCCCCATTCACATGTCTTTCATCTCATACTCCCTTCCGACTTTGGAACAATTACTACTGGTATGCTAGAGTGCTGGAGGTGGTAATATTTTAGCGGAATATCACAGAGCATTTGAAAAAAGTTAGGCCCAGGGCTTTAGAAAACTTCTTTTCGACAAAGAAAAAAGGGCTTTACCAACCAAATATTCAAAATAATGTGTGATTTTTCTAAATTGGGATACGTTTTTAATAAATCTTTAATAATTTTAGCGGCTACATCGGTAAAAGTTTATATTCTTTGAGAAAAAATATTTAAGAATTAGAAGATTATAGACGGATAGAAGATTACAATAAGAAGCAGTTCCACATTTGAGATACAGTTGCCAGGCCACCAAGTGCGAATGATATTTCGCAGGCAGCGATTTACAAGTAACTTGCAGTTTTCGCGTCATTACCGCATATGTGCACCAAGTTTCGCACCCGTACAACAAAACGGATTTGACGTTTGAGTTTGAAGATCTGGATTTTCGTTCGTAGAGGGATCTGGCCAGATGTTTTGAAGACTCGCAAACGCAAATCGGACTTTTCTGATCCAGATCTCGATGTCTTTCTTGGTACCACCTTCAGGCGTTATTTGGATACCAAGATCACAACCTGTTGCCCAGCTACTATGAAACTAGAAAGAATTTTTCTATGTGAATTATCATCGATTTGGTCTTTCCGACATTGACTTGAAGCTTCCGATAAGGTCGTCGAGTTTGCTTTTCTGCACAAAGTTTGCTGAAACAGATTTATGCATGGCGTGCAACAACTCACTGCGAGAAAGACGCTTTTTGAGCCGCCCTTGACCTGGGAAACAGACTCGTGCGGTCACTTTCTCAGTCTGCATGCGACCAAAGCATCCACCGGGGCTGGGTACCCGATCTCCGCTTAGGCACCACGGGGAGGTTCAGATAGGAGTTGTGAATAAGAGGTGATATGACCACTATGGGGCCTCGTGTCGTACATTATCCACCATTTGCCAGCCAACAACCTACTGCCTGGAAGTTTGGCGACGACTTTAAGCATGAAAACACGGACACGAATTGGAGCTTGGAAAGTTTTAACCCTTGTCCTACAAGGCAAGCTGGCTCAACTTGCTAGGAAAGCTGGCCGCCTCAAGCTAGAAATTCTGGGACTGAGCGAAGTCATTAGATGGGAACCGATAAACTAAAGAAGCCAGATTTAGAACATGGGTTAGAAACCTTACAATGGTCCAGTGTTATGTACCAACTGACGTAGTCGATTTGCAGGAGAAAGAGCAGTTTTACAGTCAACTGAACAGCGTGGTAGAGAAAATTCCGAAGGGTGACATTCAAATCCACTCAGGTGGCCATGGTCTAGGACAGATGAGCGAAAACGGAGAGCTGTTTGTAGAATTGTGTAGCAACAACAACATGGTTGATCGCTCGTCCGCCATCGACCAGCACATAAGGTCACTTGGGTATCCCGAGATGGCCGAACAGAAAATCAAATTGACCACATCTGAATCAGCCGAAAATGGAGAAGGAAGTGAAAAGGGCATACGTTGAACGGACATACGGAGCTGCCGACAGACGGAACAGTCGAAGAACAGTGGTGTGGAATCAGGAATGTGACGAGCCATGGTACTCTCGGTAAAGTTTGTGGAAGAAGAAGTGAATGGATGTCGGATGAAACTTGGAGGATGGTTGATAATCGGAGACAGGCGAAAGTCGGAATTGAGCAGGCATGTACTGGGTCAGCCAAAGCAGCCGACAGTCTGGACAAACTCCCTAGCCGAAGAAGGAGAAAGAGCCGCCGCTAATGGAGATATACGATTACTTTATGATATTTCTCGCCGCCTCAGTGGTGCAAGTACAAATGCTAGAATGTCGCTAAAAGACCGAGCACCGATCGAACAGATCAGCTCAAACGATAGACTGAGCACTTCGAACAACTCTTCCGAGTCACGAATAGCGATGGCCAACAGAACCCGCAGCTCGAAGCGCCAACAGTAAGCCGCATAAATGGCGTCAACTCGGAAACGCTCTCGCTGGCTGAAATAGAAGCCCCAATCAAAGACATGAAATCCAACAAAGCACCTGGGATCGATTGCATCTCTGCTGAAACGCTGAAAGCCGACACTGCCCTGTCAGCACAAATGTTGCACCGTCTTTTTGCTGACATCTGAGATACTGCAACATTCCCGGACGACTGAATGCAGGGTATCCTCGTAAAGGTCCCGAAGAAAGAAGACCTGACCGAGTGCGGTAACTGACGAGGCATAACGTTGATCTATACAGCCCTCAAAGTACTCTGCAAAGTGATCCTGAACAGGATCCAGGAGAAAATTGACGCAACCCTCCAACGGCAAAAAGCTGAATTCTGGACTGGACGATCATGTTTGGACTACATCAGAACACTACGAATAATACTGGAAGAAATCAACGCATTCCAGAACTCTCTTCTGCTGGTGTTAGTTGATTTCGAAAAAGCTTTCGACCGACTTAACCATGTAAACATCTGGGCGGCTCTAAGGCGAAGAGGAGTACCAGAGAAACTAGTCCATCTCATCGAAGCACAATACGAGGCATTTTCGTGCAAGGTCTTGCACGACGATGTCTTTTCCGAACCAATCCAGGTAACTGCTGGAGTAAGACAGGGTTGTATCTTATCACCGCTACTTTTTCTAATCGTAATGGATGACATACTGACTGGATCGATCGACTGTTCACCGAACCGAGGATTGCCGTGGAATCCTTCAACAATGGAGCAACTGAACGACCTTGACCTGGCTGACGATATTGTTTTGCTCGCCCAAACACAACCGGATATGCAGAGCAAACTCGACGACCTCACCGAAAGCTCCAAGGCAGCAGGTCTCAAAGTCAATGTTGGAAAGATCAAGTCGATGGAGATCACAGTTTTCATGGGTTTCACGGAGTTTCACGGTAGCTGGGCAACAAGTTGAAAAAGTGGAGTGCTTCCAGTATCTTGGTAGCCAGATAACGCCAAGAAAGACATCGAAACCCGAATCAGAAAAACCCGATTTGCGTTTGCGAGTCTCCGCAAAATCTGGCCATCATCATATCCCAAGTAACAATTTCAGCATTATTATGGTCAGCAAAATATCGTTTGGACTATCGCATTAATCTTCATAAAAAGCTAAAGCGCATTCTATAACATCACCTGGACTCTAATAAAGCCAAAATCAGGCTATTTGGCCCTACCCTAGAAACGTCATCAAGACATATAATTGTTGGTCATCAATGTTGGTCACCAAAGCTTTTAAAAAGCTATTATAAAACATATATCATTTTCATTTTAAATCACTTTTATTATTTTTTCATTATGTTTCTAATGCATTTAGCACTTTTCTTGTATTGTTTATAGTTTTTGTTTTTTTTTGCCATTTATGTAATTATATAATTCCTATCATGCTATTATGTTTAAATTGTATTGGTCTTATTCTTGCGAAAACTATAAGGTTATGTTGTTTCTGTTAACTGTCTGATTTAGGCACATGTGCCAAATTCGATGTTGCCAAAATCGAATGTTGCTAAAAACGAACGGGGTCTGTATTGTGGTGGTTTTTGTGGGATTTTCAGTCACATACAGATTTTCAGAGAAACGCGAAAACAGATATTTGACTTCTATCATTTAGCCTTAGCACCCAATACAATATATTTGGGAGTTTCATGCTATTTTCATTCATTTACAGTATTTTTAAGTTCAGCTGAAGCCACCATCTTGGATTTCAAGATAGCGTCAGAATGCAAAAATAAACTTTTTATAGCTTATCCCAATTGACAAACACCCATATTTTGGAGGTTTCATGCGATATTCAATGATTTAGAGCATTTTTAAAGTTTATAGAAAGCTGCCATCTTGGATTTCAAGATGGCGTAAGATAGCAATATTCGACTTCTACTCGTTAAGCCCTTCCACCCACTACCACCTGGGTTTCATGTCATTTTAAGTCATTTACTACATTTTAAAGTTTAGCGGAAGCCCAAGATGGCGTCAGATAGCGAAATTCAACTTCTACCGGTTGATTTCTTTCAACTTATACCCCTATAATAAAGGTTTAATGCGATTTTCAGTCATTTACAGTATTTTCAAGTTGAGTGGTAGCCGCCATCTTGGATTTAAGATGGCGACGGGCAACGAAATTTGACTTCTACTCTTATTCTACTCTCTTATTACTCTCACCTAATAACCATATTGTGAAGGTTTCACGATATTTTCAGTAATTTACAGCTTTGAAAATAAAAGCGGAAGCCGCCATCTTGAATTAATGATGGCGTCAAGCAACAATTTTTTTCCTACTATTTGGACCTCATATTGGACTCATATTGTAAAGATATTCATACTACTTTCGGTGATTTCAAGTTTTCAAAGATGTATTTTTTTAATTTTAACTCAAAACCAACACGCATAACTTACCAAAAATGTGTAAAAATGGGAGTTCCAATTCAAATATGTGCTATCTAATCTGAGCGTGTCCTGTTTTGACATCTTGATCGAGAACTGTCACTAAGTTTTATGGCGGTTTAATAATCATGCACTGAGTGCTATTACGTGTGTTCAACAGAACTCAATCGAAATCAATTGAAATGGATTGACAGCTGATCAGCTGTTTTTCCAATTGACTTCGATCGATTTCTATCAGGCTGCTGAATGAACAGCCAGACACTAATACTAATGCACTTTGTTGTTGTCATTTTCTAATTCAGCTGTGTACTTTTAATGACGAGGTAGCGAGCAAACGAATTGCATGGTCAACCTATATAGATTGGCCAGATAAAGAAATGCAAATAAAAAAATAGGAGAAAATTTTAGAGGGTTCCAGCCAGTGTCTAAAGCCTAGTCCACACTAGGCAACATGAACTGCGATTTTTGTTATGAGACGAACTTTGTTGTCTGTTGTTGTTGTTGGAAACCTGAGACGGTCTCTGTGTCTCCCGAAGAAAATGGGAGACGCTGAGACCGTCTCGAGACGATCCGTCTCCTAGTGTGGACTAGGCTTAAGGGGGGGGTAGGGTCTAACGGGTAAAAAAAGACACCATTTTCACGATTTTTTTCTAGAGCTATCGTTCAAACAAATGTATTCAAATTTTTTGCATTATACAAAGCATTGTTAAAACAACATTTAGTAATTTTTTCGTAGAAAAATATTGAAAAATGAGCCGGTGACGGAGCACTTTCGAGGATGCCTTTAAGAAAACAGGATTTGCGGTGGACACTGTATCTCAGCACAGAATCATCTTAAGTCAAAAAATCAGAGCAATATATTTTTAATAGATGTTTTTCTAGACCCCAACGTTTTTATTTAACTTAAAAAATTTTTTATGAAATTTTTGTGGCTGTTTGAAGTAAAAACTACGATTTTTCACGAAAAAATCCGCCATTTTTCACCTGTAAAATCTCCCCAAAGTAAAAAAAACAAAAAAGAAAAACGTTGGGGTCTGGTATTTTATATGTAGAAAACATGTTCCAAATTTGAAAAGAATCGGATAAGTAGTTTTCAAATGACGATGTCCACGGACTTTGAAAATGTGCTTTCGAGAAAAACGCGTTTGAAGTTTCTGCTCTTGCTTTCTTGCTGTATTAGATAGGAGGAGATAAAGGCCTATAACTTCTACAGTTTTGCTTCAATTGACTTGAAAATTTGACACAACATTCTTGAAATGTTTTACAATAAGAAAATAAAAAAATAAAAAAATCGATTTTTTTAAAGTGTTAGACCCTACCCCCCCCTTAACGCCATAGAGATGGTACATCACCCCGACGGTCCTGCCCCAGGTCATAGCGGTACCGAACTTAAAGCCCTGACATCTCCCAGAAGTTGCGGGATCTGCCCACATAGGCGGGAATGCTGCGGGAGAAGCATCTTAGAGTCCGGACAAGAAGAAAAAACGCGTAACTACGCTCGCCTCAAATGATGGTGCAGGAGGCTGCGTCGGAAGCAGCATAAAAGGAACAACAGACGTAGCATGGGAGGAGCATTAAGTCAATTTGTGGAAGCACAGGTGATGGTTACGATAGGGCAGATAGGAAAGCATGAGAAATAATAATAAACAAAAAAGAATTTTAATTGAATGGTTTATTCAATTTGTGTGTATGTTTCCTTAACAGTTAAATTTCGCATAAAACTGTCGTTTTTTTTTTCACCCCCCGGGCGGGGGCTTTGTATGTCTGATGACGATTAACACAGCACTTCTAGCACAGCACCGCTGACACGACATCGACCGCCATCACTTTCACTGACACAGCACCACCGACCAGAATACCTGCACAGCACCACCGACCCAGAATGGCTGACACAGCACCACCGACGAGCACCACCGACCAGCACAACTGACACAGCACCGCCGACTCAGCACGACAAGCACAACACCACCGACTCAGCACACGACAGAGAACACCGCACCGAATGACACCACTGTTATTTCTTCTCATAATTTTGCCACAACAAACCAAATCAGCTGTTTTTTACAGTAAACAACTGCATGTGTGGTAGTGTGATAGAAATCGATAGAAACGAATCCTGCCTCTGAGCTTGATCGTTTTCGATTGGTTTCGATCGATTTCGATTGGCTTTATTGAACGTCAATTGGATTCGTTTCGATCACAACATTGGCTGAGTGAACAACAATTTACCAATCGAAATCGATTGAAACCGATTTCAATTGCCTGTTGAACAGGCTTATTATAGAACATGCAAAAAAAAGCTTGGAGCCAACTTCTAGGTTTGTGTTTTATTATAGTTTAAAAAAAGCATTCACAACTCTTTCAAAATAACTAAAACAGCATGTTTAATAAAAGTTTTATTAGCGTTTTCAAAACCATCTGAAAACATATGGCCGAAAAAAAATTATAAGCATTCTGCATGACCATAATAAAACCGCCATAAAACGAGCTGCACCAAAAAATGCCATAATTAAACCATGATAAAACTTCCTAATGCTAGTTGGCATAATCTGTGTTACTTGGGATCTCTATGGACGAAAATTCGAATCTTTAACTCAAACGTCAAATCCGTATTGCTGTACGGGTGTGAAACTTGGTGAACATATCCGGTAACGACGCGAAAACTGCAAGTATTTATAAACCGCTGCCTGCGGGATATCATCCGCGGTTGGTGGCCTGGCAACTGGAACTCAAATAAGGACCTTTATCGTCGGTGTCATCACGGGACGCTAGAAATCGAGATTCGGGAACGTAAGTGAAGATGGCTTGGGCACACGTTGCAAAGAGATGAGAACGAGATTTGCAGAGAGGCGCTTGAATGGAATCCAGAAGGACATCGGAGAAGAGGCAGACCCAGAAGCTCGTGGCGGCGAAGTCTGGCCGCCGAAATCCGAACTGTCAACGAAATCTGAGACCAAGTGAAGAGGCTGGCTCCGGATCGTAAACAGTGGAGGTCTTTTACCATGGCTCTATGCATCGGAGGATCGGCGCGGGAACATTAAGTAAGTAAGTTTGGGCTATTTCTTTAAAATTGGCACGTTTTCATTGTTCAATATCTCTAAAAGTTGCAAACATACCAAAACAAAAATATATACATTAAAAAAAGCAATTTTCAATTATCATATACATAAAGCAAAAATTATCCATTACAAGATTCGGAACTCTTGCGGAAATCGACGGACAAAATCCAA
This sequence comes from Uranotaenia lowii, assembly GCF_029784155.1. NCBI lineage: Eukaryota > Metazoa > Arthropoda > Insecta > Diptera > Culicidae > Uranotaenia > Uranotaenia lowii. The sequence continues at coordinate 64,408,435 of NC_073692.1, read as the reverse complement.
AAGCGCCACCATCAAATGCTGCGGCAGAAATGCAACTATTCAGTAAAACACGCTAAGGAAAAAAAATACATTTTATATTACACGGTCGGAAATAACCAGCAGTTTGAGGGTTCATTTGCATAACAAACACACTGAGCTCTTTCTCTACGTGGTCTTGGGTCTCCAGAATTAGTACGGTTTTTCGGTATCAGAGTCGTCATTCGCTATTCAAAACTTTTTTTCCTTGGGGGCCGTTCAGATACCACGTGGATAGAAAAATGAGATTTTATACCCCCTCCTCCCCCTGCGTGGACAAGCGTGGACGTTTGGCAAACCCCTACCCCGTCCCCGGATGTCCACGTGGACAGGTTTGAATTTTTTTGTCTAAATCTAATTTGACAGTCAGAAAACACTACTTTCTGCTTTTTTGTTACAGAAATGGCTGATTTTGAAAACAAAAAGCGATGTAGAATTTCCTGATATGAAATAATTTTAAAAATTTAAAATTTCTAAATTATGATATTTATCACTTGCTTTCAAGTGGCTACTAGTTGTTAGAACTTAAACTGGAAAACTTTGCAATTTTAAGATTTTGAATTGAACATCTTAATAAAACTATATAAAATTCTTCTTCTGAATGAATTAGACTAAATTAAATTAAGACCTTGGTTAAATAATCTGTATTATAACATAAATCAGGATCCCAATCGAAATAAATACTGGACCAAGTCATCAAAACCCTTAATCGCAATATCCTCAGCACTGTTCCGTGGAATTTGGAATCAATAATCAGACTCAACGAGATATGCAATACAAATAAGTTATCTGTTTTAAATGAAGATTATTATTTTTAATTGAGGAATCTGAATGCGCAAAAACGAGTCAGATTCTCAATTAAATTGAGTCAGTGACATAGCTTTTCTCCAAAAATTGGTATGTAAAGTATGTCACAGTGCATTTTGCAAATGTATTCCAAATTTGAACAAAAGCATATTAGAGTGCATTTGAACCCCCCGGAACGAGGGGTACAAGTGAAAAATTCAATTATCGAGAAATGTTGACCTTTTCTGCCAGTAGATGGTGTTAAGGTTTGTTAAAAGATTGTCCATTGGCATTTATATGAAAAATTTTAAGAGCTAGGTATCTTGGAATATATTATTTTTGCATAAAGTTTCATTTGTATGCATGAGTTTGATTTAGTTTTCAAAAAATTCAATTTTACACATGTTGTTTCAAAACATAGAACTTTGACGTCTTCAACAAAGTTTCTGAAAATTTGATGATCTACAACTTTTTTCAAGACGTCATAATGAAACAATGATAAATACAAAAAAAGAATAATTATCTCACTTATAGGTGAATCGATCAGGAAATAAAAACAAAAAAATGCGCTTTTCAAAAAAGATGAAACATTTTAGAACATTCCATAGAGCTATTTTGACAGTTAGCCCTTCAAAAAGCCCATGTCATCACGTTTTTCGAGTTTTAAACCACTGTGCGCTGTGGTTCGAAAGGGCAAAAAGTGGAACTTTATTTTCTAGTGCTTTTGTCTTTCATTTTAGCTCTGAAGTGTTTTTTGAACATTCGCTCCTTCAAAATTGCTTCATAAAGGGTGAACACGAAATTATTGCGACACCGAAAATGTCATGCCAATTTTCTTACAATGTTTAGAATCAAACCATAATTTAAGGGTATTTTTATACATACATTTACTTCAAAAATAAAAAAAAAGTGGATGGAGCCTTGAATGCTAAATTGAACGCATTTTCGTTCAATGTCCTCCATAAAATTCTTTACAGTGTCATCCGGTACCGGTTACGGTTTTTCAGTTTTTTTTCCATTTTCTAAACATGCTCTTCTCGTCTTTGAATGTCTTTTTACTCTTCCAAAATTATCGCTATATTATTGCCCAGTACTGCTCCTCCGGGCACAGTTCCGGACGGTTTGAAAGGTTCATGCCCTTTGCAACAAAATGGACAGAATTGGCCTCATACCACTCCAGGAACAATTTTAGAATATTGGCATGATGCCAAATCTGGCCAAATTAGCGGAGCCTAGTCGTGCTGCAGCAAGAACGGAAAAAGGCACTTCTCGAGGCACTCAGATTTGTAGGTCTCGCCATTTACTGTGCCTTTTGTCACGAAAGGCTCACTCCTCAGTCCGCAAGAGCAGATGGCCTGCCAAACGAGATATTTGGAGGCGAACTTCGACATTTTCTTCTTCTTAAATTTGTCGTCCACATCGAACTTGCTCTTGCCGGTAAAAAACTCCAACCTCGGAATTTGCTTAAAATCAGCTTTTATATACGTTTCGTCGTCCATCACACAGCAGCCATATTTTAACAGCATCTTCTCGTAGAGCTTCCGTGCCCGAGTTTTAGCCGTCGATTGTTGCCACTCATCGCGATTAGGGAAGCTCTCTACCTTGTATGTATGTATGTAGTTCAGCTTTCTTCTTTGCATTCTGGACGTAGCTCTGCGACATGCCGATCTTCTTAGCCAAATCTCGGCTTGAGACGTTGGGATTTGCTTTAATAACCCGCTTCACCTTTCCCTCCAGTACCGGTTTTCTTCCAGCTCATTCGCCGTGGTTCAACGTTAACTGCTCTTGGAACCACTTCAACACTCTGAAGACGGTTGAATAGTGAAGGTTTCAATATTTTTCCCAACAACCGCGCCGGTGTGACAGGTCATAAAACCAGATGTTTGGAAAGAATTTGTTTTCTCGACTTGCGTTGATGTACCTCCATTTCCGTTGAATCGAAAAACACGACTTCGAGTTTGACAGCATGTAAACAATACACATCAATGAGAAAGTGTGCAAAATTTGGTTGATTTTAACCCAATGGTAAAAAAGTTATGCCCTGTTGAATGTGTCGCAATAATTTCGTGTTCGCCCTTTAACTTGAAAGCATCAGAAATTACACTCAAAATAATTTTGAAATTATTCCTACGGTATTTTTCACGTAAACTAAGATTTGGATGCATCATATCAATTCTACGTGAATTTTGTATTAACCTCAGTGTAGCAAGGACGCCCCGGTAGCAACTACTTTACTTCAACATAGTTGTCTCATGAATTTCACGTAAAATCTAAGTGGATGCTTTAAATCGGCTTCGACTTTTTTTTTCTCAAATTCTTATAGGAAAAGGTTATGCAGCTAACTTTGTTCGTTCTGGAAAAAAGCAGTTGAAAAAGTTGCGTTTAGTTTTCGCTTGTGCTACACCGAAGACCGCTTTTTCTGCCAGTTTTCCCAGGATTATTTATAAGGTGAGTTGACACAATATTCGGGATTCGTGGCCGAATAGATTTACCGTTGATTTGGACATGGTGAAATTGAAAATTCACACCAACGAAATTATTTTATTTTTTCAGACCTCGAAACATCGGAAGGTTGGCGTTAGGTTTGCGGATCAAGTAAATCCGGGTGCCTTCCAGGAATTATAAGAGAACGAATCCTCGACTGATCCGGTAAAGCAAACTTATATACAATTCAGAAAATTCATTTTTATTTATTCAATTTTTAATTTATTCTACAGGAAACCCTAATCGAGCCAGGCACGGAATACGGATTGTTGCTGATTTTTTTGTGATTAAGTGTTGGAGTAAAATTCGGTTTGTTAAGTGCAAAATGAAATTTAGAATAAAATTCTTTATGAAGAAACTTCTTGTCTTATTAAATAAAAATAAAAAAGAAAACAAAAAAAAAGCAACGAGCAAATCAACCATAGTTGCATTTCAATACTTAACGAATTTCACAATTCTTTCATTATCACATCATGTTTTTAGTGAGTAAAAATTCACGTAAATTTTATTTGATGTTCATTATGCACCGATTCTTATAGCGACGCGTTTAAATGTTTATACCGTAGCATCTACGTGAAAATCAATTGGATAAAAACTATGTAGTATTTCACGTAGCCGCTGCGTGCAGATTATTTTGGGTGTAGTCAAGAGATTCTACAATTTGTAAATAGCACAAAACAATGCTCTATCTCTTGACAAAAAAAAAGTTAGGATTTTCAATTTTCTTTAAGTAGATTTTGACTAGTTTTTCATCAAGTTCAAGTTATGCTATTTTCTTGGAAACCATTCTACTATTTGTTTTAAGCCACGAAATATTAATAATCTTAAAATTTTTTTATCCTCCACTCGAGTTGACGAACGGCATTTGTCAACCACAGCCTGTGCCATGGCTATAACATAATCCATCCACAAACAAAAATGAGCTATACCCATTTTAAAAACTCCCCTCTTCGAGGGTTCGGTTTTTGCATCCCCTCGGCCGAAAGGCATCTTGTAATCCCAATCAAGAAAAATGCAGCTACAATGCGATATAAATCAAACTGCAAACTCAACAGTTATTTGCCCGGGCATCATAATGGGTAGGTACTGGATCGGTGACCCTCGGCAAAGACTGAACGCCTAGTCAGTTTAGGTTCCATAAATTTCCTTGCTACCCGTAAATACAACAGGCAGGACACGAGCAGAATGCAGCGCGCCCAAGAAATGTACTCACTCAGCTTCCACACAAAAAGGTCCCGCGCCAAGCAGAAGTTTATTAAAATATTTTGCCCGAATCGGCGAAAAAAGTTACTCAAAAGTTTTTTTTTTTTCATTCAGGGAACCTACCGATTTTTATTTGCCAGGCAAGCGACGGAACGTGGCAGGTTGTTGTTGGCGCAACTGGTGTGGGTGGCATTTTTATTTGCCCGGATTTTCCGTTGTAATCCTTCGTTAATTGTTTTCTGCATTTTTATGCTCTCTGCAAATGCGTTAGCATATTCCTTTTTTTTCTTCCCATGCTCTGACCTGATATCATCAGAAATGAAGTCGGTAGTGGTGCAAGCAAATGATTCTGCATTGTTTGCTCGCCAGTGTAGTTTCGTGTTTTTTTTTCTCAAATCGTTTTAGTTCATGCAGAAAACTGAAAATTTTTAAGAAAATTCTATGAGACAATCTTCTGATCTCAGGTTACCATGTTGATTGATCGAAATGCGACCAGCATTTCGCCACTGAAGCCGTAGTAAAATTGAATTACCTCCCCCCATGTCTGACTATTCGATTGCTAACATGGTATGACACATGGATGAACGGCCATCCTCCGAAAAGCGAACTGAATTCTGATGCTTGTCGCTCCATAATCAGCATCTCGCGCTTCGTCATGTAATCCGAATGTAATTTCATCTCGTTCAATATTGATCATTGTAGCCGCTCAAATGGAGGCAGTAAATAAACTGTTTGCGTGCTTTTACCAAAATGACGAATGACAGCATCGTCCAGCTGCAAAAAAAAACCTGTATCGTATACCCTCTACCCAAGTTTACCGGATATGGCCATCGGTTTATCTTGTATACGCCTTGAGTTTTTCAATTTAGGAGCGTTCTCAGCCATAGCCATATTGAGGACGCTAAGCTATGAACCGTTATTTTGATGAGTTGAACTAGTTCTCGTTACAAGATTCAAGCTCTATCAAGAGATAAAACATCAATTGAAATTAAAAGATTCTGAAATTTTGTTTTAAAGAAAGATTATCATTATCAACTGTTTGCAGGAGCACAGTTTGTTCGTTTGTTCGTTTGTTCGTTTGTTCGTTTGTTCGTTTGTTCGTTTGTTCGTTTGTTCGTTTGTTCGTTTGTTCGTTTGTTCGTTTGTTCGTTTGTTCGTTTGTTCGTTTGTTCGTTTGTTCGTTTGTTCGTTTGTTCGTTTGTTCGTTTGTTCGTTTGTTCGTTTGTTCGTTTGTTCGTTTGTTCGTTTGTTCGTTTGTTCGTTTGTTCGTTTGTTCGTTTGTTCGTTTGTTCGTTTGTTCGTTTGTTCGTTTGTTCGTTTGTTCGTTTGTTCGTTTGTTCGTTTGTTCGTTTGTTCGTTTGTTCGTTTGTTCATTTGTTCGTTTGTTCGTTTGTTCGTTTGTTCGTTTGTTCGTTTGTTCGTTTGTTCGTTTGTTCGTTTGTTCGTTTGTTCGTTTGTTCGTTTGTTCGTTTGTTCGTTTGTTCGTTTGTTCGTTTGTTCGTTTGTTCGTTTGTTCGTTTGTTCGTTTGTTCGTTTGTTCGTTTGTTCGTTTGTTCGTTTGTTCGTTTGTTCGTTTGTTCGTTTGTTCGTTTGTTCGTTTGTTCGTTTGTTCGTTTGTTCGTTTGTTCGTTTGTTACTTAAAACTAAACACTATCTTAAAATTAAACTAAACATAAAGAGAACGAATCTCTGCGATGGAAGACTGCATCGATTTGCCTCTGAAGTTGGAGATGATTTTGTTGGCCATCTCTTCGATCGATTCAATGCCCGCAATCCGATGAAGATCTTCGGTGCTGTGCCAAGGTGGAAGCCGCAAAATCATTTTCAGAACCTTGTTCTGAATCCTCTGGATGGCTTTCTTCCTCGTCGCGCAGCAGCTAGACCAAATCGGAACTGCATACATGATCGCTGGTCGGAAAACTTGTTTGTAGATGAGCATTTTATTTCGCAGACACAACCGGGATTTCCTGTTGATGAGAGAATAAAGAGATTTAGTGTATTTATTACATTTAGATTGAATATCTTCAATGTGATTTTTAAAAGTAAGATTCCGATCAAGTGTAAGTCCCAAGTACTTCACGTGATCAGACCATTCTAATGAAACCCCATTAAAAGTTATGGAATGATTTTCATTAGGTTTTAAAAAATTTGCTCTTGGCTTATGGGGAAATAAAATAAGTTGAGTTTTGGAAGCGTTAGGAGAAATTTTCCACATTTTCAAGTAATTCAAAAAGGAATTTAAATTTTGTTGCAATCTACTGCGTACCACCCTTAAATTTCGACCTTTGGCTGAAAGCAAAGTGTCATCAGCAAATAATCTTCTACCTTTTCCTTCCGGTACATCAGGAAGATCAGAAGTAAAAATATTATATAAAATTGGCCCAAGTATACTACCCTGAGGGACACCAGCTCTAATGGGTGTCCTTTCAGAGCATGAATTTTGATAGCTTACTTGTAAGGTTCGGCTAGTCAAATAATTTTGAATAATTTTGGTGAGATATACAGGAAAATCAAATCGAGCTAATTTAGCTACTAAACCTTTGTGCCAAACACTGTCAAAAGCTTTTTCAATATCAAGAAGAGCAACACCAGTTGAATAACCTTCAGATTTGCTAGCGTTAATCATATTAGTTACACTCAAAAGTTGATGTGTAGTAGAATGTCCATGACGAAAACCAAATTGTTCATCAGGGAAAATAGAATTCTGATTAATGTGAATCATCATTCTATTCAAAATAACTCTCTCAAATAGTTTACTTAAAGAAGAAAGCAAACTAATTGGTCGATAACTTGAAGGCTCTGAAGCACTTTTTCCAGGTTTCAAAATTGGAGTTATTTTGGCATTTTTCCATTTATTGGGAAAATAAGCCAAATGAAAACATTTGTTGAAGATTTTAACTAAAAAATTTAAAGTGCTTTCAGGCAACTTTTTAATAAGAATATAGAAAATCCCATCTTCCCCTGGAGCTTTCATATTTTTAAATTTTTTGAAAATCAATTTAAGTTCATCAATATTTGTCTCACAAGAACTTTCAAACACATTTTGCTTGGAAAGAATATCATCAAATTCTAGGGAAATTTGAGCATCAATTGGTCTTACAACGTTTAAATTAAAATCATGAGCAGACTCAAATTGTTGGGCTAATTTTTGAGCTTTTTCTGCATTAGTTAAAAGAAGTTTATCCCCATCTTTCAAAGTAGGAATTGGCTTCTGGGGCTTTTTCAAAATTTTAGTTAATTTCCAAAATGGCTTTGAGTAGGGTTTTATGTCCTCTACTGCTTTGGCAAAATTTTCATTACGAATGAAATTTAAACGACGTTTGATCTCTTTTTGAAGGTCGCAATAAATAAATTTCAAATAAGGATCCCTAGTACGTTGATATTGGCGTCGACGAATGTTTTTCAGTCGTATCAAAAACTGAAGATCATCATCAATTAAAGGTTGATTAAATTTATGTTTAACTTTAGGTATTGAAGCGGCTCTAGCATTGACTATTGAAGTTGTCAAATTTTCTACAGCCAAATCAATATCTTCTATTGAATTCAATGGAACGTTTACATCTAAATTACGTTCAATAAAATTCATATATCGCTCCCAGTTAGCCTTTTGAAAATTAAAAGTTGATTTTAAAGGGTTTTCAATGGGACTTTGGGATAAAGAAAAAGTTACTGGAAGGTGGTCTGAATCGAGGCCCGCATGAGTAACTAATTGACTACAATGCTCGCCTAAATCCGTTAGAACCAAATCAATTGTGGAAGGATTTCTAATCGAAGAGAAACAAGTATGCCCATTAGGATATTCAACAGTATAATAACCTGCAGAGCAGTCATTAAATAAAATATTCCCATTAGAATTTGATGAAATATTATTCCAAGATCGGTGTTTTGCATTAAAGTCACCAATAATAAAAAAATTAGATTTATTTCTAGTGAGCTTTTGTAAATCTCCCTTCAAAAAATTTTTCTGTTCACCGCTACATTGAAAAGGCAAATATGCGGCAATAATTATAATTTTCCCCATAGAAGTTTCTAATTCAATTCCAATTGTTTCTAAGACTTTTGTATTGAAAGAAGGAAGAAGTCTAAATTTGAGACGACTATTGATGACAATAGCTACACCCCCACCTTGCCGATCAAGTCGATCATTTCGTAAAATTTTAAAGAAAGCATTGCTTTTCAAGTTATTGTCTGGCTTTAAAAAAGTTTCAGTGATGGCAGCAATATGTATGTTTTGAGTTTTCAAAAATAAAAAGAATTCATCTTGGTTAGCCAGCAAAGATCTAGCATTCCAATTCATAATGTTTAAACATCTATTTGGATCCATGAGGGAATCGTAAAGTCATAATAATTTTGTTAGCATAATTAAAAGAAGTTTGGAAAGCTTCAAACATTGAATTTGCTTTCAACATAAGTTGCATCATTTCCATTAAATTTTGATGCAAAAATTTTAATTTTTCCTCAGTAATCTCACCCAAATCAACAAAATTGTTAGGATCAGAAAATGAAGGAGAAGAACAAGTATTTGAATTTCGGGGATTTTCCCAAGCCTTCGCATGAACGTTGAGACTTGGTTTTTTCCCATTTTTATTAGTTAAACCTGAAGAGGGAATCCCATTTTCAACCACCTCTGAGAACGATAAACAACGAGTCTGTGGCGCAGAATCAGCCCAGGTAACATTAAAATCACTTCGGGTATTACCCAGCCGTGATTCCAATGTCGACCGAGGCTGACCGCGAACAGGCAGGTTGTTTGCCGGCCCGACGTGTGAAGACGAAAAAGAGGAAGGAGGAGAAGAAACTTTTCTGGAAACTTTGGGATTTTTCCTAGAAGCAATAATTTTTGCCCTGATGGGACAATCTAGCGAATTCGAGGAGTGATTACCTGCGCAATTCGCACACTTAAAAAATTCTGTTTTTGGCTTATCACCACCAAAAAGGCATTTAGATTTTTCATGATCGAATGAGCCGCAAAACATGCATCTGGCATTCATTCTACAATTTTTAGTGCCATGACAAAAAGCTTGACAACGACGACATTGCGTAATGTTTTGTAAAAAATTGGTAGAAGATTTACGAAAAGGTTCGAATTTGACTCGACAATGAAACATAAGACGAGCCTTTTCAAGAATTTGCAGATTATTAACCTGATCCTTTTTAAAATGGATCAAATAAAGTTCAGGAGCAAAACCAACACTACTGGTATTATTCGTGTTGGTTCTTTTCCTCATTTGAATTACTTGAATTGGAGAAAAACCTAACAAAGAATTTAATTCATTTGTGATCTCATCCGGTGTCTGATCGCCGGTGAGACCACGAAGTACAACTTTAAAAGGACGATCACCTCTAGTGTCGTACGTAAAAAATTGGTGTTTTTTATTATTCAAATAATTTAAAACCTTTTGAAAATCATTAAAAGATTCCGCCAATATACGAGCAGTTCCCCTTCGACCGATCTGAAAAGAAATCTTCACATCCTTGACGGAAGTGACGATTTCTTTTCGAAAGGCATTGAAGTCAGGAATCGTGACCGTTATTGGTGGAATCTTTTCGTTTTTAAGAGTATAAGAAGAAGAAGGTTTCTTAGTACTCTTATCAGAATTAAATATGAATATTTCCTCATCACCAATGTTATGAAGGACATCGAATGAATTGGAAATTTCAACTTTTTTGGCAGATGGCCCTGGATTAGGTTCAGCAATCCGTTTTCTTCCGGCCCTTGAGCCGGCCGAAGACTTCCCCATGCTGGAAAGAAAAGAGAAAATATGAATAAAAGAAAATGAAAATAATTTTAGCACTGAAAAGTGCTGATTGAAATACAGGTAAGGAAAAAATAAATAATGTAAAATGTTCCTGCAGGTACACAGCAACGATACGATGCTCCGGCGTACGTGTTGACGGCTCAACGGTACAGATGGAAGTGGTTTGTTCGTTTGTTCGTTTGTTCGTTTGTTCGTTTGTTCGTTTGTTCGTTTGTTCGTTTGTTCGTTTGTTCGTTTGTTCGTTTGTTCGTTTGTTCTTTTGTTCGTTTGTTCGTTTGTTCGTTTGTTCTTTTGTTCGTTTGTTCATTTGTTTGACTGTGCTAAGCTAAGCTCGTTGCTTTAATTATCCACTTTTCTGACAGCCGCTTGCTTGCATCTGTCTGTCATCTGTCTGTCGTTTGTCTGTCGTCTGTCTGTCGTCCGTCTGTCGTCCGTCTGTCGTCTGTCTGTCGTCTGTCTGTCGTCTGTCTGTCGTCTGTCTGTCGTCTGTCTATCGTCTGCCTGTCGTCTGTTTGTCGTCTGTTTGTCGTCTGTTTGTCGTCTGTTTGTCGTATGTCTGTCGTCTGTCTGTCGTCTGTCTGTCGTCTGTCTGTCGTCTGTCTGTCGTCTGTCTGTCGTCTGTCTGTCGTCTGTCTGTCGTCTGTCTGTCGTCTGTCTGTCGTCTGTCTGTCGTCTGTCTGTCGTCTGTCTGTCGTCTGTCTGTCGTCTGTCTGTCGTCTGTCTGTCGTCTGTCTGTCGTCTGTCTGTCGTCTGTCTGTCGTCTGTCTGTCGTCTGTCTGTCGTCTGTCTTTCGTCTGTCTGTCGTCTGTCTGTCGTCTGTCTGTCGTCTGTCTGTCGTCTGTCTGTCGTCTGTCTGTCGTCTGTCTGTCGTCTGTCTGTCGTCTGTCTGTCGTCTGTCTGTCGTCTGTCTGTCGTCTGTCTGTCGTCTGTCTGTCGTCTGTCTGTCGTCTGTCTGTCGTCTGTCTGTCGTCTGTCTGTCGTCTGTCTGTCGTCTGTCTGTCGTATGTCTGTCGTCTGTCTGTCGTCTGTCTGTCGTCTGTCTGTCGTCTGTCAGTCGTCTGTCTGTCGTCTGCCTGTCGTCTGTCTGTCGTCTGTCTGTCGTCTGTCTGTCGTCTGTCTGTCGTCTGTCTGTCGTCTGTCAGTCGTCTGTCAGTTGTCATTCATCCATCCATGAATTTTAAAATCTTTAAATGTACTTACTTAAAGAATACAGCTTTCTCCGATAAACTCAATACCCACTTTTGAGGAAACAATTTTTTTTCTAGTAGATTCCGTTTTATAGTTTCGAAAAAAAAATTAAATCTTTCTGTTTTTATTAACAAGGCAGGTCTGTCGTCTGTCTGTCTTCTGTAAAATTTTTCATCATTTGCCTGTCTTCTGTCTATCATCTGTCTGTCGTCTGTCTGTCGTTCGTCTGACGTCTGTCTGTCGTTCGTCTGTCGTCTGTCTGTCGTCTGTCTGTCGTCTGTCTGTCGTCTGTCTGTCGTCTGTCTGTCGTCTGTCTGTCGTCTGTCTGTCGTCTGTCTGTCGTCTGTCTGTCGTCTGTCTGTCGTCTGTCTGTCGTCTGTCTGTCGTCTGTCTGTCGTCTGTCTGTCGTCTGTCTGTCGTCTGTCTGTAGTCTGTCTGTCGTCTGTCTGTCGTCTGTCTGTAGTCTGTCTGTCGTCTGTCTGTCGTCTGTCTGTCGTCTGTCTGTCGTATGTCTGTCGTCTTTCTGTCGTCTGTCTGTCGTCTGTCTGTCGTATTTCTGTCTGTCGTCATTCCTCCGTCCACGAATTTTATTATCTTTAAATGTACTTACTTCTAGAATGTAACTTTTTCCGATAAGCTCGATACCTACTTTTGAGGAATTTAATATTTTTTTTCCAGTAGTTTCCGTTTAATAGTTTCGAAAAAAATCATTAAATCTTCCTGTTTTTATTTACAAAGTAGTTTAAAAAACAAACCGGTTCCAAACTTCTAATTCCTCTATTCAGCTATATCCTTTGAATTATGTAGCTTAGGTTTCGGCACTTTCAGCCAAACTACTTACGGGCTCTTCATTGGGCTAAAAAAAAAATATAAAAGAAGAAAGACCAGAATGATACCAAACAACTAATAAAAAACCAATAAATCAATGCTCAATGGTTCAACACACACAGAAAAAAAGGAATCATTTCAGCCGGTAGATCTCTGCCAAGAATGCCACAAAGGAAACAAACCGCTCGATCCAACACTACACTATTTTGAAATGAAAAACAGAAGAGAACACAAAAAAAGCAGAAACTATAAACAAACCGGCCCAACAGCCTGAACAGCCTTCCGGGTATCGTCACCTGTCAGCGAGGGCCACCGGTCATTAATCTTCCGCCTCTGATTCAGCTCCGCCACCTTGGACAGCACCTTGGACCGGTCCTGCAGCCGGGGGGCCACGTGTCTCCGGAGATCGTCATTCTGGTCCACTAATTGATAGATGGCCTAGTTTTTTCGGGTCCGGGTGGAAGTGCGGCGACGTGTCCGTCAGTCAGTCGGTCCGAACGTAAAACGAGGGGGAAAGGATGCAGTTTGGGTTCCATGGAAAGAGGGTCGAAATTGGAAAGTAAATATATTGGGAAAAACACCTCTCCGTCCGACTGAATTCATCACTAGGAGCAAGGACTAATCGAATTCGAAAACGGACTGAAAATGGGATAACGCTTACCTAATATTATTGGAAAAGGGTGAAAAAGTAAGAAAGAATTGATTTCTTGAATGAGATAAGTCAAAGGTGATCTTTAAAAGTTAACTGATGATTAATATTCCGATAATATTACACAGAAGATGAAGAAGGAGTTTCCTGTTGCTTATTATTTGATGATTAAAATTTGACGAAATTTAGTGTCGTTTAAGTTGAAAGTCAAAAGACAGCTTCAGCGAAGTTGATTCAACAATAATTGTTTTTTCCATCATGTCGCTGATGATTTTATGATTAAATTTAAATAATAATTATAATAATAATAATAATAATGTTTAATAATAGCTTTATAAAAGCTTTGGTGTCCAAAATTTTAAAGCATAATGATTTAATCGAGGTTGAAAAAATTGGTCATAATGGCGTTTCTAGGATAGGACCAAATAGACAGATTTTGGCTTTATTAGTGTTCTGGTGATGTTATGGAATGCGCTTTAGCTTTTTATGAAGATTTTTGCTATAGTCCCTACGAAATTTTGCTGCCAATAATAAAGCTAAAATTCTTACTTGGGGAGAGTTCTTCCTTCCAGGAGCCTCCAGAATCTGCTGCTGCTGCTCCGAGACAGCTAGAGAAGAACGTCTGGTACAGCAATGGAACGACACATTAAGCCTAGTCCACACTAGGCAACATGAACTGCGATTTTTGTTATGTAACGGACTTTGTTGTCTGTAGTTGTTGTTGGAAACCTCATTGTCTCCCTAAGAAAATGGGAGACGCTGAGACCGTCTCGAGACAAACCGTCTCCTAGTGTGGACTAGGCTTTACGTTTGACATTCTAATTGTTGTTGTCTAGCTGTGTTTTTGTTCACGTGGTTACGCGTGTTTTTGTTTGACATCTTACACTCTTAACTATAAATATACGAGTTTGGCTCGATTTAACACAATCACTACACGCTCTAAATTGAACAAACTGTACAAACCAATAACTTAATTTTTACGCTTCACCGGCTAATTGTCTTTTTATTTATGAGTTACTCTGGTTACCTTTCTTCAAAAATTTAAAAATGAGCTATTGTATGTAGCATTTAGCTTTATAACTCTAACCATGAGATAACGCAACGAGAAGTAGAGTGTCCATTTCCCGGCCATTTTAGCGTTCCCGGGAATCGGGAAATCTGAAGATCCTTTTCCCGGGAATTCCCGGGATCCCGGGAAAAATTGAAACTAAAGACATTAACATGAAGATCTTAATCCTTTACTGCGTATGAATTCTTAGCAATATGATATTGTTAAATTTGAGGTAGTACCTAGTATTGCAAAATATTTCAAACTTTTTTAATGCGTCAAAAATTCAATAAGCATACCCAGACCCAAAAACAAAGTACTTTAACAGAAAAACTGGTCTGATTCTAGCTTCAAAAATTTGAAATAATTGAGAAAGATTTCTCACTATCGATAGAAGTTAGTTAGCTACACTGTAACCCATCGAACATCGTAAATTTTCAGATAACTATCCATTTGTTTAACAATATGTCATTTCTATGCTGATGATTTTGCTACTGTAGCGTTTCATTATAGGTTTTATAGATTCTTTGGCGTTTTTCACTATTACACTAAGTTTTAGATAGAATAAAAACATGTTTTTATCAAATTCCTTGTGTTAACCAGATTCACGAAAAAAAAAATTGAGACTAAGCCATCAAAATTATCCAACAATCGAGTGTCCAGTCAGTTAATCAGTGGTAGAACTATCATTTTCCTTGCCCAATATGACTCATTTTTGGAATTTAGATCGTGTAAATTTGTAATAATTTAGAACATTTTACTGGGTTCGAGAATTCCCGGGATTTTTTAAGTGATTCCCGGGATTCGGGAATTACCGAATTTTTCTAATTCCCGGGAATTCCCGACCGGGAAATCCCGGGTAGGACACTTTAACGAGAAGGTACATTCCGGGACAAATATTCCCTGACCGAAAAGGAAGGTTAAACATAGATACCAAAAGCTGCTGTTCCAACCTTTTAACACCCCAGATGCTTACCTCAATCAAATCAACGGGAAATGGTGGTGAAAAGGATGCCTCTTGAATTGAGTCAATTGGATTACTGGTGGTATAATTAAATCATTATCAATGGGCTATCCTCGAATTAAAAGCACTGCCATTACCTTCCCCGTTTTATTACTATTTTCTTATGAAACTCGATGGGATCTTGTTGTTGATCTAGACTGGTATTAACATTCTTAAATCCAATTTTCAAATCTATGTAGACCTCTTTCCGGTAAGCACTTGGCTGCTCATCATGTTCTGCCTCCGTTTGTTCGGTTGTTGTTGGTTCCACTTGCAACTCGTCTTCCTGCGATTGATCATCTGTTGATTCTTGAACTTCATTGTTTTGATCCGTTTTAATTTCCTCATCTTCAGTCGGACCAACATCAGCCATTTCCGTTGCCGTCTCGACTTCGTTTTGTTCTACTTTCGAACACTGTTGCGCACAATCGCAAACCGCATTCGATTGATGTTCATAATGTTGATGGTAAATGGTCTGCTTATCGGAGTTCTGGCTCACGGAAATTTTCTTATCATTCCAGCCAGACTCACTGCTCTTCCGCTTCCGGTTGCCATCATCAAACACATGACTGACAGGGTGCCGATCCATTTCCTGCTCCACATTTCTTCGCATATTATTAGAATCAGCGGGATCAGAAGAATCGGTTTGCCCGGAAGTGCCGTCATCGCCACCGGAAACGCCCTGGTGCCACAGGTAATCGCCGTCTCCGTTCCCTTCAACAAAATGCTCCAATCCTCCCAAACCGGAACGTAAACTTTGATGGCTCTTATCAGTGTCATAATCAAACGCTGATTCAACTTCGCCCTCATTGACCCCCACTACCTCATCCGACTGCTGCTCACCCTCAATGGAGAGTAATTTTCTTTTGAATCTGCCCGGCATGGTTAAGTCCCTTTCATCGCTGCCGCTGCCATTGTCATCGAGTTTCCTTTCACCGGCGACGACATCACGCCACTTTTCCACCGAAGACGACAACATCAGGCCAACTGTCGTGTCATCGATTTCCGTCGATGATCCTCCCCCGGCTTCTCTTGATGGTCGCCTGGCCACAATCACATCTTCCCCGGCCGAAGTCGGATTTGCCATTTTATACTCGTAATCATCGACTTCAACGTGGCAGCCATTCGGCTTGTTACAGTCGTTACTGTTTTGATCCTTGTTACCATTATCAGAAATCCGGTCTGCCATCCCCCTCATCATGCCACGTGGCTCTTTCTTCAAGCCTGAAAAGTCGAGAAAAAAAGCAAAAAAAACATCAAATGATACAAACAAACGAAGTGGTGCCGAGAGCTCGCGCCCTCCATCAGTTGTTGAAAAATCCATTCAAATCGAGAAATTGCTAGCCTAGCTGATTAATATTCTCGCAGAAGGACTGACTGACTGAATCCTTCATTCCACCCATCGAAATTTGACGGCGTTGGCAAAATTCCCCTGCGCCGCCGTTACAACCAATACACATTTATGATTATTATTACCATTGAGATTGTTTGCCAGTTTGCCTTCGGGATGATAATTTCGATTCGTGGATGATTCGACGATGCTGATGGCCCTTTTGTTACGGAGAAGCACGAAAGGAAATTTGACTTTTCCCCTTGAATTGAATTGTAATGGTTGGTAAAATGCTTAGCACCTTATTAGCAACAGTTATTTATTTGGTTAGATGTCGCAGGTCTATGGTAATCAACTTATATGGGGTCAAAGTCTTGCTTAATGAACTTTCAGGGATCATGGAAGGTTTAACAACCAATTTAGGTTTGAGTAGAAACATTTAGTGGTATGAATAAGGTTTAGCAATTGCTTCGGTAGCTTTTACTTAGCTCGAAATCAATCAAAGCAAAAGTCAAAAGCATTTGCTTAGTTTGGTATGAATAAACATTTGCTTAGCGGATGTGTACTAAAGTCTTAGAACATAGCTTTTGCTTCGAAAAATAGAGCTATCCAACCAGCAGAATCTGAAGTTTTCTAAAGTAAAATGAAAGAAGCCGATCAGAAAATTGAAAAGTACGGCTAAAGTAGCCTTGAACTCGACGAAGCGGTTGGTGGGTGTAAGAACGACCGGATTTTTTTTTTGGTAAATGCGTGCTCGTATGTTGATGTTTAAAGAAAAATGAAAACATATTCGAATATTGTCAAACGAAAAATTTCCTAACTTTAATATTTATCATAAGCTCTTCCACATGTTTTCGGATCGGGATAATCCGATGTATAAAAAAATAGCAATAGGCGCGCATTTTAATTTAGATTTTTTTAAATCTTAGGATTATAACAAAATTACATAAAAATGAGAGATCTGTATAATATTTTAAATTATTACAATTTATTTCTTACTTTGAGCCAATTGGGACTTCTTCCACTATAACCAGATTTTTTTTTAATTTGAAATATTTACTAATTTATTTTTTTAATTTTATCTTAGACGAATGATTTTATACAACGAAAGGAATATGAACAAAGTTGGGTTATCACTTCAAATTTTCTAATCCATGTTGTTTATCTATGTTGAAAATGCCTTTTTGAATTGTTTTGAAGTGAAATATTGCTAATTTGATAAATTCATGACGTTATTAAAGAATTTTTTATTGCAAAAGTCTGCTACCGAGCATGCTTAGAAAATAAAGAAATTGCTAGGAGATTTGTCGAGCAATTGCTTCAGATTTGAGCTTTATTCATACCAAACTAGCTTGTTCTAAAAGTAAAAGCTCCTGACTGAGAAAACAGCTGTCAAAAAAACTTTATTCATAACAACCGAAGCAATTGCTTTAAGCGACTGCTCGACTGCTCGATTTAGTTTAGCAAAAGCAATTACTAGGTTTTTTTCATACCACCCATTGAGCTGTGGCTAGGTAGTACAGAACTAGAGAAAGAATTTGGAAGTAGAGCAATTTGCAGAGTTCTATATTTTTAAATAAAAGTTTTTAAATAACAAAGGCCGGAATATCAACCAAACCACTTTACTCTTATGTCTGTTGAGGATATTCAGGTATTCAGATTTGATTCATTTTTGACGCACATTTGCTACAAAGTTTTTACTGTACCTTCCCGATAACAACACTCAGCTAAAAACGGAATACCTAGTTTTCAAAATGACGTCCAAGCAAGGGAGCTACGAATCAGAAACTAAAACTAAACTACACGCACGCAGAAATAGAAACATTGTTGAAACAGCCGTCACCAAAGCAATAAAAGTGTTCAGGAACGTATTTCGACAACTAGGAAGCCGGAATCTGTGGGAAATCAAAATCCGGGAGCCGCAGTGACGAACAAAAGAGTGGCTAGCACTTTCAAGCGAAATTCCAATCTCTCCGTCTGAGATGTCTCTAATAAGTTGGAAATATCGTCTACAACCGTACATGAAGCTTAAACACAATCCAAACTAGCCACTTATAAGAAGATAGTGACTACTAATCGCAATGAAAAGCAAAACCTTACGGCAAAAACCAGATCTCGGAAGCTGTCGTTGTTGTCGTTGTTGTCGTTGTAGTTGTTGACAAAACTTGATTGCGTGGTAAAGGACGACGAAACCCACGCCAAGGCAGACTTCGGACAGCTTCCGGGACAAGAGTTTAATGTAGCAACCGGATGGGACAGACATTTTCTAGCATATCATACTATCGAAGTTTGCCAAGAAATATCTCGTTAGACCAAGCCCACCAACGGTTGCTAAACCTCGAATCGAGTACATTCAGCAACATATCTATCAACCCATCATCGCACCAACAGTCGCTAACTTGATTCGAGAAATAGCATTCGAGAAGTAGGTTGTAACAAGATGTCGCCTTCAGATAATAAACAAACACAAATATCAACCTGGATGACAACAATGAGTGCGAAAATCAGTAAATAGATAAAAACGCAACCAATCAAACCATCTAAAATACCGACCGAAATAGCAACGCCCGGTGGGCTTGGTCTTAGGGAAGCTACCTGAGGCTTATAAAGCGACATTTTCGTTGCAGTCGGGACCGTCAACCAGGAAATTTACGTATAACAGTGTCTTTAAAAGCGTTTGCTGGCTTTGCTGAAGAAACATGACTTGCCTGGGCTGTTTTGACCAGATTTGGCATCCTGCCATTATGAAAAAAGGCCATGGAGTGGTATGCCCTAACAACATTCAGGTTGTGCTCAAGGATTAGAACCCTCCCAACACACCAGAACTTCTCCCAATCGAAAATTTTGGACAATTGTTAAGCAAAACTGTAAGAAAACAAAAAAAAACTGTAAGCAGCGAGAAGCTATTCAAAGCAAACCGACGTTCTGCGCCGAAGAAAGTGTATAAGGTGACTATAAAAAATCAGATGGCAGAAAGAAACTTTGATTTTTTTTAATAAACAAATAATCGATTTACACGCAATTTATTTTGACAATTTTTTGATCGGAACACCCTTTGAATCGACACACTGGTTGATGGTTTCCAGCGACATGTTAAAGTACTGGAGAAGTAGGGTGAACTGCTCGAGCATTCAGAAACTCCGCTCATCCTCGTCCTGACGAATAAGTTAGATTCGGAGACGATTCGTGCATGGGAGCAAGTACTCGACAGACGAACGAGGTGAAATACGACGAACTCATCGAGTTCTATTTCAACAAGTCCGGATGTTGAAATCCGTGCACAGCGATTTCCACTATCGTTCCTCAGGGTTCACCGCTTCCAAGACAAATTCCGAAGAAGCAAGCTCTTATCAAATCTATCTTTAATGCAGCAACGTTCAATTCAGCTCAATTCAGTACTTCGCTATGCCTCTTTTGCCTGAAACAACATCCGGTGCACCAATGTCTAGCATTTCAGCACATGTCAATCTCACAGCGCGGTGAAAGCTCGTTATAAAAAACAGTCGTGTAAAACGAAATTTCTGTGTAGATCAAGCAAAACATCACACCGTATTACACAATCACCAAACACCACCTCTAGATAAACTCTCTACTGAGGAACCACATCACGTAAAAGCGAATCCAGGGCCCAGCGGATTGGCAAGCCCGCCAGAAATAAATCTTAATACCCGTGCATTCCGATTCAATCGTTCTCTTGGAGACAGTTAGCGCTGTTAGTTATCGACCGACACGGCAGAATTATTCCTGCTAGAGCTCTGCTTGATTTTGCAGCGATATCCAACTTCATCACGAAGAAGCTGGCGAACAAACTCGCCACCGTCAAAGCCCCGTGGACATCGCAGTCAAGCACAAGTTAGCTAGCAAGATCTTATCCAGTAATAGCGACTTTTTCACCACCCTCGATTTCCTCGTCATGAAGAAACCCACATCACCACATCTCCGATCGATACAACTGCCTGGAGAATACCAAAGATTCCAGTACAACGTTTAAGCTACAATAGACATGATCATTTGTGGAGAATGTTACCATGAGTTCCACACAGACGTACGCCATTCCCTTTGTAACCCTTCGTTTTATCCATTTTGGTGGACACCCTTTTTAACTGGATAGGCTCCGATAGCCGATTTAGCTCAGGCAAAGTGGATCCCAGGTCCACCAACGCATCACGAGCCTGTCCACCGTTGGTCAAACACAAGAAACGATCCCTGGGGAGTTCCAGCCAATAGAAACCGTCGATTGGAGCCCGCCTGAGGATGAAAGCTGAACCCTCCACCACTCTCCAGACCGAATGAAATCAACCTTGGAGATTCTCGAACGAATGCCCTAAACACAGATAAACACCACATGATCAATCAGAAGTAGGTTCAGCTTGGAAATGCGCACCGCAGCGATCCTGTTGAAGATTACAAAAAATACTGCTCTCTGCCACTACCGAATGCGTGGTATTCAACGCATCCTGTGAGCTCAACTCAGGGTGCGCGCTCAAAGATACGCTTCTCGTCGGTACAGTCGTTCAACACAGTCCGCCGTCGAAAAGCCGCCATGGTCAACGACGAAAAAGAAAACGCTGTCTATGATTCTGCTGCTACGTTGTACCTTTGGCCAAGCAGCCCTCTGTTACCTGTCTGAAGTTATGTGCGACTGTTGCCAATGGAATCGTTCTGGATACCCGGCCACCCCATCGTTAGAGAACTGTCACTGCTAAACGCGCAGATGATATCGAGATTGGTACAGACGAACACAATATGACCAACAAACTGTGCATTACTCTCCAGCCTTCCGACTTCCCCGATAAGTCTCAGTGCTGCTGAGACCCTTACACCGCAATCCTCGTCGATGGAACACTAGTCCTGTTTCGCCACCTAGCGGCCAATAGGTCGCCTTGCAAAGCCTCATCCAGGTCGAGACGGAATCGTTCCAGTTTTAGGACTGGAGACAGCCAAGCAAGATGGTTATCAGCAATTTTGGCAAATTTCAGTCGATTTCGTTCGATCCTGACCTATGCCTAGTAGTCGATGTTATCGAAAGACTATCAAAGTCGTCTACGAGTTAAATGACCAAGCTACAATGTCAGCCAGGCAGCAATGTCAATATTGAATGGAATTTTTGCACTCCACTCGCATAACACATACGAAGAAAAAAATTGGTATCAAGCATCATGTCGTTTATTTAACTTGGTTTTACAGTGCATTGAAAATAAAGTTAAGATAAAATTAGTTTTAATAACTTTACTTGATACATTTCAAACTATGCTATAACATCGACATATTTAGATACATTTTGACTTTGTCCAACATTAGGAACACACTGAAAAAAGTGTTCTGAATTATGGACATAACATTTTTTATAAGTTTTACTTGAAAAAACATGGTTTATAAATTCTAACTACAAAATTCAGCTTTAATCTTCCATTGTTGCTATTATGTGCACAGTTCGATGCACGAGCCTTTGAAATTCACTTAAAAGTACAGACAGAGTACGAAAGAGCTTCAGCACCGTCTAAAATCAGCATTATTTTATCTAGAAATTGTAGAATTTTCCAACTATGTTCTGAAGACAGCGAACCAGTCCCAATTTGAATAACAAAAAAGTCAGTGAAATTTATACCAAAATGTATATCTCTTCATTCCTTTGTGCTCTTAATTCAGCACAGTTAGATTGATGTTCTGCACCAGAGCGCATTGTGAGGTACTTAATTAAAAAAAATTACCGTGTTTGAAACTAGTCTGATCTTTCCGGATTCTGAATTTCCAGCATGTTAAAAATGACAATAACAACAAAAAATAGCTTATCTTACCTTCATAAACACCTATAGTTTTGTTTCCATTTTCAAATACTGGAGCAATGCCATATCGAAAACGCTCTACGACGATCGGCCGATGACTTCTCTTGGAATAAGATTTCTTCCCAGTTGATGTGTTCTCAACTTCGGTAGCACCATTCCACTCTTGCTGTGCTTCATCCTCAAACGAACTCAGAACCGTCTCCTTTTCCAGCACTTCCTAAAGCGGAAGAGAAAACCCGACACAAAAACTCATCAAAAATTAATAGTTTTTAATGTGTAACGTAATTTAAGTCATCCACTGCACCGGAAACAAGCGACAACTACAAAACCCGTTATCCTTTGGCCCACTTAGGAAATCAACAATCTATGTGTATGGGGGTCTAGAAACTATGTATTTAAATATGTAGACAGAATCAAGGAACGGGGAAAAGTTTCATTGGAGAGCGGACCAGACTAGCTAACTAACTAACGCTACGAGGAGGTGGTAGTTTGGCAAAGGTGACAGCTTACATTGAGAAAGCACATTTCCAACCCACAAACATATGGTACGCTTCCATGCAGACGCTTTGAATACTGAACGCTATGCAGTGGTATTAAAAGTGTCACTTTTAACTTTTTAATTTTTTTTTACATTGTCGAATGACTTTTTAAGATCTCTTTTATGAAATTTTAAAAAAAATTTAAATAAATTTGATTGAAAATTCAACCCTAAAGATGAGAAAAATGCCATGCCAACAATAAAAAAGAATTCTAGACACATCCTAGGCCAAGGGTAAAAATGTATGCATAAATTAACTCATCATCTGGCAACCTGACATTGCGAAAAGAAAGCTTTTAAGTGAAAATGGCACTAATATTAAATGTACACAGCAAAAAATTTCTAAAAGTATACGGAATCTAAAACACGCGTGATCTATTTTTTTCTCAAGTATAATCAATAAAAGATGTAATGTTCCACTCCTTTTGATGTAATTTTAGTCTGTTCTCAAAAAGCGAATAGGAATAAATTGTTTTGCTATAATTTTACATTCCGTGATGTAAAAATAAAGCGGCCAATGAAATTTATATCGCAAGCAGTGTAAAATTATATCTGTTGATTTAAAATTGAATGCAATTGTTTGTTTGTTTTTTTTGTATACCATTTGTCAGTCGAGTCATTCTTCGGAAACCGAACGTCTTCGTTTCAATACGCAGCTTAATCATCTCTATACATAGCTAAAGTGGTAAATTTCTAAAGTAAAATACAAACGAATGATGTTATAGAAATTAATTATTTGTTTCTCGATTACAGCGACGGCAGATGTTGCACTGGCAGGGATCCGGAATATTGCCAGGAGAGGAATTTGCGTGAACAATCCGAGGCATTTGTGAGCAAAAATCCCTCCTGACCCGGTAGTGACCTGTATTAATGGACACATGACTGTCCGGAACGAGATTTCGTTTGGTTTCCCCAGTGAGCGGTTAAAATATCAGCAGAATATGAATATATTCGTATTCTACCGTGCCCCAGCCTGGCGGTGCTCGTGATGGTGGGTGTTCTTTGGTTTTTCTTTACTATTTATGTTTTTTTTGAATAAATGTTTAATAATAGCAAACTGTAGTGTAGTTTTCTTCTCAAGACTCATAATATTTCAATATTTCATAAAAATTGCAAATATCCCGAGGAATATCTAAAATTTTACATCGCTGTGTATTTTTACACGACAGTAAGCTGTTCTCTTTTCGTGCATCGTTTATGGTCTAAATTTACACGGCTCAATGTAATGATGATGTAAATTTAGATTGAAAACGATGTTCCGTTTTCGTGCATCGTTTTCAATCTAAAATTACACGAATTTTTCTTGCTGTGTAAAATATAACGGTAAACATGCATTCTCCTAAGCCAAACGATGAAGCGAGGAGCTGAAACGCATCTTTAACTAATTTCTGTTGCTCTGAAGAGAAAGGTAAAAAAATGGTGAAATTATTTTCATCATTCGGTTCGACGAACGATTTTTTTTATTAACTGAAAGCAATGCCGTAAGTAGTGATTTTTTTTCCATTTTCAAGGAATAATGAACTGAATTCCTCATTGTCATTCTTCTTTAAT
Source organism: Uranotaenia lowii (assembly GCF_029784155.1). NCBI lineage: Eukaryota > Metazoa > Arthropoda > Insecta > Diptera > Culicidae > Uranotaenia > Uranotaenia lowii. Next base: position 64,384,267 of record NC_073692.1, on the reverse strand, counting down.
TATGGCAGTGTTAAACACATTTTGTTCATTCTTTTCGGTTTGGTTTCAAATTGTAAATGAAATCCAATGTTTGTTTCTCCTTCTTCTTATCTTTATTATGAATACTGTGTTGTGGCTGAATATTGTTTGAAAAACGTATTTGAGTTGCGTTTCGAGAATACTTAAACTATAAATTATGTACCCACCGGTTGAGAAACAAAAGAGGTAAAGCGATTTTAAACGAGGTGTGTTCATTTGACTCGCAAGGTCCAATAAGATTTTTTTTTAGCCTGGGCTTTCAGGGTGTGTCCATAAAAAAATAGTAATGATGAAATGTTTGTCAGAATTAAGGCTTAGCTTAGCTTGGCTAAGCTTAATTGACTACTCACATCCACCTGTATCATTGAACTCGCAATGCTGCTTTATCAATTTTCATAAAATAATCAGCTCTGAGAAAGTTTAATTTTTATTGTTAATGAATGATTTCATTTTGTCCCTTTTTTACAATGAATGCATTTCGAAAACCATGATCGTAGGCGTGGCTCAGTAAAACGAGTTCCACATCGCCAATAGTTGCTACTCCGTGATTGATCGAGGCCATAAATTTTGATCAAAGGTCACAAGAATGATGCTTGAGATTAGCAACACATGCTCATTGTACAAAACTCTTTTCACATCAATAACGGCGCCGGCCCCGTCGTAGTAGTCAATGGATATATTGGAAAAGAGAGAAAAAAGGATGAAAGATCTAATTTGTGCATTAGGACCGAAGTCACCTCTGCATCCTAGCAAATAATTTTTTAGGGATGGGTAAAAGGATATGATAAGGAGACACTTTTGATAAGTTTGGAGATCTTTATAAACAATCTATGTTATTCTGCACTCCTGCTGATTGCTTGAGAAATTTGGAAATTTAAAAGATGGTTGAAGATGATGTTTCTATGTTACTTTTCAACGAACAACTTTTACAAATTCTATGGTACGCATCGATCTAATCTGTTGCTCTTATCCAAATATGAACACTTTTTCTCAAATATATTTCCAGCAAACAAAATTTGTAAGACATTTTATATACATTTTAGAATCATCGCATAAAACTCAATAAACAGCATTTACCTACCAAAGTGGAGGCAATGGGTGGTATGAAAAAAACTTAGTAATTGCTTTTGCTAAACTGAATCGAGCAGTCGAGCAGTCGCTTAAAGCAATTGCTTCGGTTGTTATGAATAAAGTTTTTTTTGACAGCTGTTTTCTCGGTCAGGAGCTTTTACTTTTAGAACAAGCTAGTTTGGTATGAATAAAGCTCAAATCTGAAGCAATTGCTCGACAAATCTCATAGCAATTGCTTTATTTTCTAAGCATGCTCGGTAGCAGACTTTTCCTATAAAAAATTCTTTAATAACGTCATGAACTTATCAAATTAGCAATATTTCACTTCAAAACAATTCAAAAAGGTATTTTCAACATGGATAAAGAAAAGTCGAAGTGATAACCCAACTTTTTTCATATTCATGTCGTTGTATAAAATCATTCGTGTAAGATGACAATAAACAAATCAATTAGTAAATATTTCAAATTAAAAAAAAATCCGGCTATAGTGGAAGAAGTCTCAATTGACCCAAAGTAAGAAATAAATTGTAATAATTTAAAACATTATACAGATCTCTCATTTTTATATAATTTTTTATAATCCTAAGATTAAAAAAAATCTAAATTCAAATGCGCGCCTATTGCATATTTTTTTTATACATCGGATTATCCCGATCCGAATACATGTGGGAGAGCTTATGATAAATATTAGAGCTAGGCCATTTTTTGTTTGACAATATTCGAATATGTATTCATTTTTCTTTAAACATCAACATACGAGCACGCATTAACAAAAAAAATCCGGCCGTTCTTACACGCACCACCCGCTTCGTCGACTTCAAGGCTACTTTAGCCGTACTTTTCAATTTTCTGATCGTCTTCTTTCATTTTACTGTAGAAAACTTCAGATTCTGCTGGTTGGATAGCTCTATTTTTCGAAGCAAAAGCTATGTTCTAAGACTTTAGTACACATCCGCTAAGCAAATGTTTATTCATACCAAACTAAGCAAATGCTTTGGACTTTTGCTTTGATTGATTTCGAGCTAAGTAAAAGCTACCGAAGCAATTGCTAAACCTTATTCATACCACTAAATATATCTAGACCGCTGCAAAAAATAACTTTTTGCTCCATATGTTTTTTCGATGCCTTTTGAATCACCAAGCATCCCTGTAGAATTTTAGATGATTTGTTTGATTCCTGAGTAGGCGCAACGCGTTTTCATTTTGTATGGACATTTGTAAGGAAGAAGAAATTTTTGCACAATAAATAATCCAGAAAATTCAAATAAGCTTGAAATTAAGTTGGTCTTTGATTTTTGGTTTTGACTATTTTTAAGCTTCATTTTTTGCTAACATGACAAGCAGCTCAGTGTTTCATGAAAAAAGTTAAAACCATTTCAAAATAAAAAATCTGAATCCATTGAAAAGTATTAAAAAACCGTAGACTTTGCATGCTAGAGCTTTTAATAATTTCATGATATGTTTTTGCAAAGGCCATATAAATCAATAAATTCCCTGGCTATGCAAAGTAATTTTTTGAGATTTTTTTTTTCATCCTATGGTTTCACAGCCGTGAAATAACAGTCGAAAACGCTAAAATTAAAGCAATTAATTTTGAACACAAAAATTTTGTATAACATCGAATATCTTTTCTGGGGTACAAGTGAGGTTTGTTCTTTGTTCACATGAATTGTACCGCAAGAGCAAGAATCAAAGAATATTTTTCATCCAAAACTATATTTTTAGGATTTTTCAGTACATCTCTGGCGCCTTGTTGCGCTAATTCAGGACTGGATGGATGGCTTCCAAAATTTTTTTTAAGCTATTTCCGGCAGCAAAAACAACCTAAACAAGTTATGGGAGGTGTAAAAATTAAAGAATTCGAAATTTCCGTACAAAACTTGCAGCTGTCTAATATACACATATATTTTTAACTTCTTACTTTAGTAATAAGAATTAAAAAAAATTGGACGATTTGCTCTCAATGCATGCTAACCGTTGCCAGCGACAATACTTGTGGCTTCTCTCATTGGAATTTTTTTCCAAATCAACTATCTGATTTTTAGCAATCTGGTTGCACTGTTTATGGCAAAGATAACAACAAGCTTGTTTTCTCCAAGGGATTGAAATCAAGAGAGAATTCTTGGCGTTTGGAGTCGAGGGATTGCATTGGAGAGAGAATTCTTTGCATTTGGAATGGTAATGATCAAAATTCCACAACTGCTTAAAAAATTGCAACAATTTGCAACAATTAGCACATTTTCACTCTCTCTGAGCACCGGTTCCTCTCATTTTAACTTAAACCTTCTAATTCTCTCTAACAAATTGCCACAAATTACCACAAATTCAATCATTGGCAGCAAAATTTGTTTGATCATTGACGATGATTCTCCGTTTATCTCAGTCCCCTGTTTGGAGTGGTAATGATCAAATTACACAACTGCTTCACAAATTGCAAAAATTTGCAACAATAAGCACATTTTCACTCTCTCTGAGCACTGGTTTTTCTCGTTTGAACCCAAATCTTCTAATTTTCTCTAACAAATTGCCACAAGTTACCACAAAATTCAATCATTGGCCGCACAGTTTGTGTGATCATTGACGAATTTTCTCCCTTCATTTCAGTTCCCCGGTTTTTTTCACTTGAATCCCGCGCGGGAGAACAAATTTGCAAAAATGGCGGACTTTTTATCATATCAGATTAGGGAGTCCCTAAGAAATTCCTAGAGCGAGAAAGAAAAGATGGAGATTCCAATATTTGCAACGTGTGGCTAAACTGAGCGGCTAACTTAAGTAAGAGAGCGTCACACATTTTTTATGTGACGAGGCCTCCCAGGAAATACACCCGTCACTCGAATATAAGTCTCATGGCGACAAACGTTTTAAGTAACCATTTTTACGATCGTTTACTTATTTGGTAGGAATTGCGATTCGCATTTACATTAATAACGATTTTAGTTATCATTTCTAATGTGATTTTATGTTTGCTGGGTTGGTTACAAAAAAAAATGCAGTGATATACATGTAAGCATAAACTTAAAAAATTAAATAATTTTGCAATCTCATAAAGTCTTTTCATTGATACTTTAAACCAACATTTCATAATTTTTGTGTATTGACCAAACAAATTCTAAAAAAAAAGATTTCACTATCTTATAAATCTCGAATGAATAACTTTTTACTGATATTTTCTTAAGAACAGATTATCACCCTGACAAAAATTATCGAAAAACGTGGGAAGCTGATCGATTATGGTTAGTCTGGTTTATAGATTTTAAAATTAAATAAATTTTGCATCAAGTTTCTTTTTTCAAGTTAAGTTTAACATATAATTATAGAAAAAAAAACTATCTATTAGATCGAAAATCATGGAACACATACATAAATATCAAAACTTGGGACTTCTAAACGTACGGAAATTCAAATCAAAAGATGCATATTTTCATGGGTTTTTGCATACATCCTTTTCTTGAGAAATCTTTTTTTATGGAATCGTATCATTTTGTCCCAAAAATGGGAGCATTGCGAACGATGTTCTGTTAAAATTTCGATTTTCTTCATTAATATAACCTAAAATTGAATTCTTTATTCACCGTGGGTAAACTTTTAAACCTTATCTTCTTCATAATCGTTAAAATAACGTTATGATCACTGAAATCAAACCGATTTGTACCTACAAATTTTTACAGATTTATTTTGAATTAGACATTTTATTTTGTACTTAAATCAAAACCACTAATATTAAGGTAAGAATATGGTACTTAACTGATTATCCCGTTAGAACATTTGATTGTAATAGATTTCTTGAATTGGATATCGCAGCTTCCATCTTGGTCTCGGTACTGTCTGTTTGAAGTCGTAACCGCTTGAAGAATTAGCTCACTGTGTCCAGTTTTCACTTACATAATTTGGAATGCGCAAGTTCAAAATCCTTAGCTTGGATTAAAGTTTGTCACAAATTTCTTCACGAAAAATTTCGCTGTCAAAAAACAACGTTTCTACGAGCAACGCCTACTTCATCTGTTTGTCAGAATAAAGGCTTCAATAAAAACTATGGGTCCTAATTCAAAGACGAGTCACTTCACTCGAGTGAGCCATTTTGGTATTACAGTAGTCGAGTCGAGTCGAACTTCAGTGAAGTAGCTAGACTAAGCTTACCAGATTGCCCGGATATTTGATGCAAAATTTCGAGAAAGTCCGGTCCAACCCGGTTGCCCGGATATTGTGAAAAAAGTCTGGATATTGCCCGGATTTTTTCACAATTTTCACAAGAAAACAAAAACAATCAAAGTTTTTGAGTAAATTTCAGCAAAATCGATTAACGGCATGGAAATTTTCAACGGTTGTTTCAAATAATTTCGTTGATTTACTTTTATAAACCTTCAAATATTAAAGTGTTGCAAAAAGTTTTTGGAAGTATGCAATTACATTAATAAAATATTAATTTAATTTATTTGCATTTTTTCTTTACTTTTATATATACCTGAATTTTGCCGGGTTTTTGGATTTGAAAAATTATATCCATGCCCGGATTTTGCCAGGTTTGATAAAATGCCGGAATTGCTAGGCCCGGATGGGAATTGAAAAAATTCTGGCAACCTTAAGCTAGATTGAGTCGACTGCTTGCAAGTTCGTGACTCAGCTGTCACGATGTTTGTTTTGATCCGGTTTTTTAAATCGATCAGTTTCACTCGACTACCGTGATACGACATTTCGCTTGACTCGACAGTGACTGGGATCGAGTAGAGTTTCTCGACTCGTTTTATGTAATAGGGCCTTATATTTTTAAGAAATCGGAATATATAGACCAAAGGTATTGGCGAAAAACCATTTTTTCATTTGTGCTTCATGGAACGCACCTACATTTTACGTGAATTTTTAGTGAGTTCAACGCGGTATGTTTATGAAAGCCACGGGGAATGTTTTTATTATCAGAATGAAAATAAGGGTGGTTTTTTGACTTTTATTTTTCATGATGATTAAAAAAACGAAATTTTGTTATGAATAATCTTTATTTTTACATTCTTTGCACAATTTATCACTAACACTACACTTTTTAAGCACTAAAAACACTTTTTTTTGGCCATCCAGAAAAAATGGAAAATATGCATTAATATAAAAAGTATTATTTGAATAAAAAATATTTTACCTTGTCCGTTGTTCCGTGAATGGTGTTCCGTTGATCATCTTATTCAGAAGTTCCACCAAAGAACGAGAGATCACTATCAGTTCCAACAAGCGCCACATCCAGGGCCATTGCTATCAGAAAAATGAAAAACAAAAAAATCAAAAATTAACTGATTACAATTAATGAGATTATTGTCACTTACCAAAACGACAATTCCAAAACAAATGAATATCCGATCAAACCCTCCTCGCAGACATGTATAGCTGATGACAACAGACACAATGGCGTAAAAAAAAATTCACAACAGCTAAAAAAGTAAGCTGACGGACCACAATTTCATTTTCTAATATGAATTTACCACCAAACGCTGAAGAAAAATGCACAAAACGGATTGAAATCATCCACTTAGACTTTACGTGAAATTCATGAGTCAGTTATGTGGAGGTAAAGTAGTTGCTACCGGGGCGTCCTAGCTACACTGGTCTTACTACAAAATTAACGTAGAATCGATATTATGCATGAAAATCTTAGTTTACGGGAAAAATACCGTAGAAATAATTTCTAAATTAATTTGGGTGTACGAATTTCCGGATGTCCGGTCTAGCCCAAATTTTGCATGAAATGTTGTGCTAGGGCTAGAATCAATTTAAGCGTGCAAAGAGTACGGCTTTCAAAAGTCGGCTTATACTCGAAAATTTGAAAACAAGCAGTAAAATAATAATCAGCTCTAAGAAAAAAAAATTTACAGTGAAAAACATGAGTTCTAACCTAAACTCACCAAGATCATCTTGACCACTGCTAAATAGTAATGTGACTTGCTGTTTTTTTTTTCAAACTAGATTAATTCAATTCGCAATTGGCTTTCCTCTTTTTTCCTCCTTTAGTTCCCTTTGGAATCATAATTTGACCATGCTCGGGAAAAGGGTGAGCCTAAATTAGTACCTGGATTACATCTGCTGATTTCTCGTTTCTTTGCTCTGCTCGTGAAAGTCCAGTCATACACAGATATTCTAGCAAAAAAGAAAAGGGGCGAAATTTCCTGTTTCGGAACACATTCCCGGAAAGGACAGTAGACACCATTATCAGATCATCGTTATCTTTATTATTAACTCTGTATTATTCCTGCTGTTGGCTAGTTCCAGTGCCAAATTTCTAGGGTAGAGAAAAAATTCGAAATCTTACCGGTTGCCTTTCCAATATCGGTTTTCAATTTATGTTAATAATAGATAGCGAGCCAGAGGCATTTACACACACAAAACCGGAATAAGTCCCTTGTTATTACTCCAGGAAAACAGCTTTCCCTGACAGCGAAGGCATGTTTTTTCCACCTGCTTCAACCCAGAAGGATTACAATGTAATCTTAATAATTATCTGGAGACGAATCCCATTTTGGTTCGGTTCGCTCATTCATGACGATGTTTTGTCATTCTTCTTCGGCAGGGAAGCGAGTTTCTTATCCAAACAGAATTAAGCATAATGGAGTTTGGTCTAAAAACCACACCGCTTCTTCCGGTCTTCGTCGTCTTCTGTGTGGCAATTTATCATTCCCATTAATTTATTCAACTTGCTTTGGGTTGGATCTTTGTCAGCCGGCCGATTTCCATCCGCAACATTTCTCTTCCGGAATCGCGTTTGGGAAAGAGAAAAAAATCCCAGCCCAAAATCTAGTGCAGTGGAAACAATTGCTATCTGCCATTCAGGTGTAAGAGAGTTCTTTGTTGGCGTAAAATCGCTCTTTACGTAATTACATCAGAAAAGGTGACACTCAACGGTGACCTGGAGCAGAAGTGAAAAGTGTCAGTCTGTTTCTTCCTATTTTAGTGAGTTTTCGCAAAGAGGAAAACGGATATGCTCGAGTGAGGCGAAACGAGAAATCACCTAAATTAAGTCACCATCAATTTTGACTGATGGAAACGAACAGCGGAACATCGTTTCCAGAATGTTGAACCAAGCTTTCCATGTAGTTTATGTTTTTTTTGCGTCGTATCTTTGGAACTAGAGCATCTTGACGCAATCTTTGATTAATTTTATCGATTGAATGATCAAAAATCTGAACCATGCGAACAGCAGACGAGGTGACTGGTGCAGGTTAAACCTCTCCTCACTTATGGAAATAACTAGGACCAAATTTATACTTTCATAATTCAAAACAAATTTCAATATTGATCAAGAACACCTTTACACTATTGATTCAATTCGTTCTCAACTACTCAACTACTCAACTCTACTTGAGATCGAAATCGGGAACCTCTGACATTGAAGCCTACGTTTCAGAGATGGAAGCATTCAGAGCATCGACACTTGGGTGAGAGGATCCACAAGCCTTCGCTTGAACATACGCCCATATCAAATAGCCGAGGGGGTTCAAATCCAGACTGTTCGGGGACGAGAGATCCTTCGGTTAAAACTTCATATTCTCCTCCATCCATGGCATGGGCTTCATCTTGTTAGAAAACAATATTCCCGGGTTTACCGAAGTTTGCTCAAATCTATGTAAGTATCGATTCTGAGTTAACTTTTACTCAAGCTTTTATGAAAACAGGAGGCATCTTCAATCCATTCGAAGCAACCCCTCCAAATACCATGACTCTGCTTGGTAGTTAACTAGAATTTCACATTCTCTGTAACATCCTTAGTCTTCAGGGGAGAAATATATCGATCCATACGAAAATTAGACACTAGATCAATCGAAAAAAAATTCTCGTCTATGACTACGGCGATCAACTGTTTCATATCCAACATTTTGTTATCAAATAGCGCTCTGCTCTTGTCTTCGATGATTCATTTAAGTCATCTTTGATCAATAGTTTCAAGGAAGAAGAATTCAGTACATTCGCTTCCTTAGCCAGCCTCTGGATTGATCTTCCTGGATTCCGCTTCGCTTTCGTCTTGACCATTTTTACCACTTGTACAGTGCGCACTTCCACTACCTGGCTTTCGTGGAATTAGTTTATCAAGGAGCGAACGTTTCACGCCACAACTGCCGCAATTTGCTTGAGAGATTTTTGGGCGAGAAGCAACCTGGTCACTCTCTTCTTTGTGTACATCTTGCGCTTATAGTTAATACAGTACTTCTGCCTTGTTAACGTCAATTGACAGATGAAGGTTTGAGCTAATACACCCACAAAAATATCCTCAAAATTGTCAAAAACTTCTCGAAACAGACTCCAAAAAAAATCGAATTTTTTTAAGGGTCAAACTTTAATTTTTTTTTTTTTTTTTTTGTAATACAGACCCCATTCGATGTTGGTAACCAAGTTCAAATTGAACGGACTTTCAATTATTTCCATCCAATTAATGTTTGTTAATTTTGTCCTATTTATATTTTTTGTCACGTTCCATCATTTTTCAATTATTTTGACGTAGAATTACGTCCTACGGTAACACTAAAGGGGGACATCGAAATTTGCGAACGAATCTCGCCGCACGAATATAGCCTCATTAACGGACATCAGATCTAAAAGATTATGCCGTCATCACCAAGCCAAAATAAAAAAAAATGAAAAGAAAGAAAACACGGAAGTCCAGTATTTTTACGGATTTTGGTTTTCCCTGCCTACTAAAGGTATAAAAGAAAGTGCTCGTCGGTCGACTCGGTTTCATTCTCTGTTTGCCGTCGAACTGAACAGACGTGTGCTGCGCTTCAATTTCAGTTTGGACCCCACCAGTAGTGGTAATCGATTGGCAGTAGTTCAGTGGCAACTGTGTCGTGGAACATGATTCGATTACGTTGCACGATCTGTTTATGTCACTTGGTAGTCCTAGATAACACGTTCACGCGTTCAATTACAGTATTGCCTATACGGATTATTGGCAGCTGAGGTATGGAGCGACAACCGAAACTAAGGTGTCGTCGGCAAAGAGCCAAACTTTGCCGTGCAGATTCAACAGGGGGAGATTGTTGATGAATACCAATAACAACAGCGGGCCCAAGTTGCTTCCCTGTGGTACTCCCGTTGAAATGAATCTTTTACTACTTGAAGCTCCTTTTAAGTAAAATAATTGTTGGCGAGCTGTTAAGTGACTTTCGATAAGCCGAAGGGGTTGTCCATGTAATCCATACCATTCCAACTTCTATAACAGCAAGGCATGATCAAAATTGTCAAACGATTTTTTCAAGTCCAAAAATAAGGCACCAGTATATTTACTGCTATACAGATCATCGTACACGTCCTTCAAAAGTTCGGTTGTTGCGTTTAGAGAGCTGCATTCCTTGCTAAAACCATACTATCTTATGAAGGGATATCTTGTTAAATATTCATTTATTCGAGTGACAAGTAGCTTTTTAATGACTTTGTTCAAGACGGATAGCATTGAGATTGGACGGTGGTTTGATACATTTGATCTATCACCTGACTTGAAGATAGGAGTTAAGCGGGATAGTTTCAATGCATCAGGATAGCCACCAGTTTCGAAAGTTTCGTTGAAGGTGTCTGTCAGGATGCCAAGTGATGGGCTTTTACTGTAGCTACGGTAATATTTTCAGGACCAGGTGATTTGTTGGTGTCAAGGCTAGGTATTGATCTCTTGAACGCGTTTTTCTCGAAACAGTGATGACGTAATCTTCGTATTCAAAATTCGATATTGATGTGGGTTTAACGTGTGAACAAATTGTGAAAAAAAAAATTTTTCAAGGCTGCATCATTTTTTTTTTGTTAACTTCTAATAATATTCTTCAGCATAAATTCGGATTTAGTAGACAAGCCGATTTTAGTCCGGAAACGAACCATTTTTTGTCTTAGTTCAGACCAATTTTGGTCAGAAAACAGACTGATTTTGGTCTGAAAACAGTCGCGAATGCCATAAAGATGGTAAAACGACTATAATCGAAACAAAAAAAATACGTTTTGGTTGCTGAAAGTCTCCTATACTTGTCGGGAGACTTGAGACTTGCATCTTTAATATGTAAACATAAACAAGTCTTAGCAACTGGAATTGCAATTCAAGTTGCTGAGTGTGGACTAGGCTTAATAGGTGTTTGTGCGGCTTCTTTGGTAAATGACACCGAAACAAATGTTCAAGATGTTTGAATACGTTAGTTACCCCGAAACATGAAATCTGGTTTCATGATAAACATTTAATTGTAACCATAGTTGTCGTCTAAGTATTCTAAAACAATGAACATGTCTTTGAGTCCTTATCCTCAGCAAGTGTTTTAATACTTTTAGGTGTTAGAAAAAAAGCAAACCCATTCCAAAGTATTAAAAAATTCATCAGTAAAGTGATCAAAGTGGTCCCCCAGTTTACGGTTCATAATTTTTCAACAGAATTGGTTGAAAATGAAAGGTGAATCTTCTAATGTTTCAAGTGTTTCAATCTTCAAGCTATAAATTTTTATGAAATTGAAATTTTAAATGGCATGTTCGGCGGGATGAAATTCTACAGAGAAATTGATGTTTACAGAATTTTAAAGCAAGGTGGATAGACAACTATTAGTGTGCAAATAGAAGAAAACTTGATATCTAGTTGTTGAAAGTTTAGGGCTTGTTGATGAAAAGCTGCCATTAATTGTAACGCTTTTTTTCTCTACACACCAGCTACCTATGCATAAGAAACTGAGGAACAATCTTTTGGCAAATTTTTATGATCTCCTAAATCATTTTTGTTGTTGATATTGGATCCCTTTCTGCAGACTTTGATTTATTTTGAAAATTTGAGTTCTTAATTCTAATGTTGCTCCTACAGCAACTTAGCACCTTATTCAAAATTTTGGATTTTTTTATGTTCATGCTTTGTTTTGAATCGTGTTACAGACATTAATTTTGGAATCTGCATCTTATTCTGAGTCCCAGTTCATAACTATGATTTTGAATGTTACCTCTGAAATGAGATTATTGATTGTTTTTATAATTTCCCACTCAGTACAGTGGTTCCCGATTTTGTCACGCACCGATTATGTCTGCCCCCGATTTTGTTTGCCCCTGATTTTATCACCTTTTTTTACCAGATTTTGTCACTATACTTGATTTTATGTAAAACACTCAGATTTAAACTTTCTCGTTTTGGGATGATTTTTAATTGATGTCGCGTCAATTGACAGTATTGTTATACAACTTGATAACATCGATAGCGATAGTGAAGATGGCTTATGAATGACACAAGGGAACGATTTCTTCAAGTGTTATTTATTCACATTTAAACAATAATAAAGTTGGTAAATACAATCAATGTAATAAATATAATAATGTCACAACAAATCATTGATATGATCACCAAGCATGTTTTTGGAACCTGGTGTTTAAAATAAAAAAAAAATCTGAATATTTTTGAAAAATAGTTTGTGGGTGCATAGGTGAAGACCACCAAACAAAGGTGAAGCCATGCGTATGCCCAGGGAGGGACAAGGAGGTGGAAGGGGGCAGGTGGGCGTTCAAAGGGTGTCCTTGTATTTATTTGTTTTCGAGTTAACAAATATATATATAAAAAAAAACACACTTTTGTACCATGCGCCGATCTTACTAAAACAATGAGTTTTAAGGAATGTTCGGTGAAATGCCAACGCATACAGGCGAGATTTCTAGTATAATTTGGGACTTCTAGATCATACATATATGATACATCAATAGTGATTTCAACAATCAATTTGAAAATCTGAAAATCGGTGCAGCAAATAGCATGGGATATCTGTATCTGAGCAATGTCTGAACGATTGGTCAAAAGTCTGTGTTTTACAGACAATTCAGGACACTTGGCAACCCCGAATTCATTTGAACTATTTTCAAAGCAATTTCTCCACGCCGCAAGAGGATGACGTCATTTATCGGGAGATCTATAGCATCAGCCCAATCAACTATGTTGTCCAACATCCGTACAGCTTCATTCGAAATAAACAGAAGCTATATTCCCTACGTTGTCAGTTTTGATTTTTTTTATTGGAAATTGTTTGCAACGAACTTTTTTTTAATCTTATTTTAAAACCATGTTGTTTTTCAAAAGGTCATTGGGATTATAACCATTGAGAATCCTTGATTTTTCTTGATAATATCGGTCAAAACAGAGTATTTGAAGAAACATAGCAACAAAATTTTATGATATTTTTATGAAAAAGACACTTAACTCATTAATGATCAACTAAAAGCACACAAAAAACACCCTATAAATACTGTTTTGAATGATGCAGTAATTATTCGGGGATATACTGAATTCCAATGAAAAATTATCATGCTTGCTTCCGTTTCTGAATTTCCTATATTATTCCTTATGCTGCTTTCTAGTGTAAATGATTTAACCAAAACCTTTCCAATCTATAGAACACAGGAACCAAAAGTGCTGTTCCCCTCTAGTGTTGAAATATAAAATAATTTTTTTGTTTCTTGAAGAAATGCACAAATAAAACTTACCAACAGGAAGCTAATTTCACGGGGAAAACCACCAGAAACCACCCAGAATACAAATCATTACGACAATACTTCTCCCTCGAGGGAGAGACACTTTCGTCCGCCGCAGAGCATCAGGTGGCCGGAAAATAACCATTTAAACACTTTCCCAAAGCTGGATATATCATTTCCCACCGCAGCACTTCGACGTTGGTTTTTCCGCGCGCCAGGGAAAGATCCTACACTGTTGCGCTTCAAGTAGCAGCAATAGCGCGGCTGGAATGTGGAAAAAACACAAGACAAGGTTTTCCGGAACGAATCCAGCGACACGGCACGTTTGTCTGAAGAGCGCGGGCGAAAACGATTTGTTTACTTATTCCTAGCACCTACCTTCTCAAAAACGCATTTACCGGAAATGTATACCTTTTAAAAATAATGCAATTCGTTATGGGCATTATTAATTTACCGAGCCCCCGGCTCCGGAAAGCTGTTAGCGAAATCCATGTTCATAATTTTTCCTCCTAATTCCTGTGCAACTCGAGCGAGTCTGGGTAGGTTTTCGGTAACTTGTAGCAATCATTATCGCTGCTAAGTACTGGAATAAAATATCCTAGAAAAGCAGTTAGCTGTAATCATTTTTCAAATACATTTAGTGTATTTCACTGGAGATTGACAAGTTGGTACACCAATGACTCTAAAACTTACCGTTCAAATTGATGTAGGTATGGGTTATTCAATTTTCCTACAAATTACGCTGGTTACAGATTATCCCCCTGTTTTCAAACTCAGTTGACAGTGTAAATTTTGAAACTTAAAATATTTCATATTATACCCCACAAACATTTGTCATGTTTTTCATTTTTGTGTCGCTTTTGTGTCATTTTTGTGTCATTTTTGTGTCATTTTTGTGTCATTTTTGTGTCATTTTTGTGTCATTTTTGTGTCATTTTTGTGTCATTTTTGTGTCATTTTTGTGTCATTTTTGTGTCATTTTTGTGTCATTTTTGTGTCATTTTTGTGTCATTTTTGTGTCATTTTTGTGTCATTTTTGTGTCATTTTTGTGTCATTTTTGTGTCATTTTTGTGTCATTTTTGTGTCATTTTTGTGTCATTTTTGTGTCATTTTTGTGTCATTTTTGTGTCATTTTTGTGTCATTTTTGTGTCATTTTTGTGTCATTTTTGTGTCATTTTTGTGTCATTTTTGTGTCATTTTTGTGTCATTTTTGTGTCATTTTTGTCATTTTTGTCATTTTTGTCATTTTTGTCATTTTTGTCATTTTTGTCATTTTTGTCATTTTTGTCATTTTTGTCATTTTTGTCATTTTTGTCATTTTTGTCATTTATGTCATTTTTGTCATTTTTGTCATTTTTGACATTTTTGTCATTTTTGTCATTTTTGTCATTTTTGTCATTTTTGTCATTTTTGTCATTTTTGTCATTTTTGTCATTTTTGTCATTTTTGTCATTTTTGTCATTTTTGTCATTTTTGTCATTTTTGTCATTTTTGTCATTTTTGTCATTTTTGTCATTTTTGTCATTTTTGTCATTTTTGTCGTTTTTGTCATTTTTGTCATTTTTGTCATTTTTGTCATTTTTGTCATTTTTGTCATTTTTGTCATTTTTGTCATTTTTGTCATTTTTGTCATTTTTGTCATTTTTGTCATTTTTGTCATTTTTGTCATTTTTGTCATTTTTGTCATTTTTGTCATTTTTGTCATTTTTGTCATTTTTGTCATTTTTGTCATTTTTGCATTTTTGTCATTTTTGTCATTTTTGTCATTTTTGTCATTTTTGTCATTTTTGTCATTTTTGTCATTTTTGTCATTTTTGTCATTTTTGTCATTTTTGTCATTTTTGTCATTTTTGTCATTTTTGTCATTTTTGTCATTTTTGTCATTTTTGTCATTTTTGTCATTTTTGTCATTTTTGTCATTTTTGTCATTTTTGTCATTTTTGTCATTTTTGTCATTTTTGTCATTTTTGTCATTTTTGTCATTTTTGTCATTTTTGTCATTTTTGTCATTTTTGTCATTTTTGTCATTTTTGTCATTTTTGTCATTTTTGTCATTTTTGTCATTTTTGTCATTTTTGTCATTTTTGTCATTTTTGTCATTTTTGTCATTTTTGTCATTTTTGTCATTTTTGTCATTTTTGTCATTTTTGTCATTTTTGTCATTTTTGTCATTTTTGTCATTTTTGTCATTTTTGTCATTTTTGTCATTTTTGTCATTTTTGTCATTTTTGTCATTTTTGTCATTTTTGTCATTTTTGTCATTTTTGTCATTTTTGTCATTTTTGTCATTTTTGTCATTTTTGTCATTTTTGTCATTTTTGTCATTTTTGTCATTTTTGTCATTTTTGTCATTTTTGTCATTTTTGTCATTTTTGTCATTTTTGTCATTTTTGTCATTTTTGTCATTTTTGTCATTTTTGTCATTTTTGTCATTTTTGTCATTTTTGTCATTTTTGTCATTTTTGTCATTTTTGTCATTTTTGTCATTTTTGTCATTTTTGTCATTTTTGTCATTTTTGTCATTTTTGTCATTTTTGTCATTTTTGTCATTTTTGTCATTTTTGTCATTTTTGTCATTTTTGTCATTTTTGTCATTTTTGTCATTTTTGTCATTTTTGTCATTTTTGTCATTTTTGTCATTTTTGTCATTTTTGTCATTTTTGTCATTTTTGTCATTTTTGTCATTTTTGTCATTTTTGTCATTTTTGTCATTTTTGTCATTTTTGTCATTTTTGTCATTTTTGTCATTTTTGTCATTTTTGTCATTTTTGTCATTTTTGTCATTTTTGTCATTTTTGTCATTTTTGTCATTTTTGTCATTTTTGTCATTTTTGTCATTTTTGTCATT
Source organism: Uranotaenia lowii (assembly GCF_029784155.1). Taxonomy (NCBI): domain Eukaryota; kingdom Metazoa; phylum Arthropoda; class Insecta; order Diptera; family Culicidae; genus Uranotaenia; species Uranotaenia lowii. The sequence continues at coordinate 64,367,893 of NC_073692.1, read as the reverse complement.
TTTGTCATTTTTGTCATTTTTGTCATTTTTGTCATTTTTGTCATTTTTGTCATTTTTGTCATTTTTGTCATTTTTGTCATTTTTGTCATTTTTGTCATTTTTGTCATTTTTGTCATTTTTGTCATTTTTGTCATTTTTGTCATTTTTGTCATTTTTGTCATTTTTGTCATTTTTGTCATTTTTGTCATTTTTGTCATTTTTGTCATTTTTGTCATTTTTGTCATTTTTGTCATTTTTGTCATTTTTGTCATTTTTGTCATTTTTGTCATTTTTGTCATTTTTGTCATTTTTGTCATTTTTGTCATTTTTGTCATTTTTGTCATTTTTGTCATTTTTGTCATTTTTGTCATTTTTGTCATTTTTGTCATTTTTGTCATTTTTGTCATTTTTGTCATTTTTGTCATTTTTGTCATTTTTGTCATTTTTGTCATTTTTGTCATTTTTGTCATTTTTGTCATTTTTGTCATTTTTGTCATTTTTGTCATTTTTGTCATTTTTGTCATTTTTGTCATTTTTGTCATTTTTGTCATTTTTGTCATTTTTGTCATTTTTGTCATTTTTGTCATTTTTGTCATTTTTGTCATTTTTGTCATTTTTGTCATTTTTGTCATTTTTGTCATTTTTGTCATTTTTGTCATTTTTGTCATTTTTGTCATTTTTGTCATTTTTGTCATTTTTGTCATTTTTGTCATTTTTGTCATTTTTGTCATTTTTGTCATTTTTGTCATTTTTGTCATTTTTGTCATTTTTGTCATTTTTGTCATTTTTGTCATTTTTGTCATTTTTGTCATTTTTGTCATTTTTGTCATTTTTGTCATTTTTGTCATTTTTGTCATTTTTGTCATTTTTGTCATTTTTGTCATTTTTGTCATTTTTGTCATTTTTGTCATTTTTGTCATTTTTGTCATTTTTGTCATTTTTGTCATTTTTGTCATTTTTGTCATTTTTGTCATTTTTGTCATTTTTGTCATTTTTGTCATTTTTGTCATTTTTGTCATTTTTGTCATTTTTGTCATTTTTGTCATTTTTGTCATTTTTGTCATTTTTGTCATTTTTGTCATTTTTGTCATTTTTGTCATTTTTGTCATTTTTGTCATTTTTGTCATTTTTGTCATTTTTGTCATTTTTGTCATTTTTGTCATTTTTGTCATTTTTGTCATTTTTGTCATTTTTGTCATTTTTGTCATTTTTGTCATTTTTGTCATTTTTGTCATTTTTGTCATTTTTGTCATTTTTGTCATTTTTGTCATTTTTGTCATTTTTGTCATTTTTGTCATTTTTGTCATTTTTGTCATTTTTGTCATTTTTGTCATTTTTGTCATTTTTGTCATTTTTGTCATTTTTGTCATTTTTGTCATTTTTGTCATTTTTGTCATTTTTGTCATTTTTGTCATTTTTGTCATTTTTGTCATTTTTGTCATTTTTGTCATTTTTGTCATTTTTGTCATTTTTGTCATTTTTGTCATTTTTGTCATTTTTGTCATTTTTGTCATTTTTGTCATTTTTGTCATTTTTGTCATTTTTGTCATTTTTGTCATTTTTGTCATTTTTGTCATTTTTGTCATTTTTGTCATTTTTGTCATTTTTGTCATTTTTGTCATTTTTGTCATTTTTGTCATTTTTGTCATTTTTGTCATTTTTGTCATTTTTGTCATTTTTGTCATTTTTGTCATTTTTGTCATTTTTGTCATTTTTGTCATTTTTGTCATTTTTGTCATTTTTGTCATTTTTGTCATTTTTGTCATTTTTGTCATTTTTGTCATTTTTGTCATTTTTGTCATTTTTGTCATTTTTGTCATTTTTGTCATTTTTGTCATTTTTGTCATTTTTGTCATTTTTGTCATTTTTGTCATTTTTGTCATTTTTGTCATTTTTGTCATTTTTGTCATTTTTGTCATTTTTGTCATTTTTGTCATTTTTGTCATTTTTGTCATTTTTGTCATTTTTGTCATTTTTGTCATTTTTGTCATTTTTGTCATTTTTGTCATTTTTGTCATTTTTGTCATTTTTGTCATTTTTGTCATTTTTGTCATTTTTGTCATTTTTGTCATTTTTGTCATTTTTGTCATTTTTGTCATTTTTGTCATTTTTGTCATTTTTGTCATTTTTGTCATTTTTGTCATTTTTGTCATTTTTGTCATTTTTGTCATTTTTGTCATTTTTGTCATTTTTGTCATTTTTGTCATTTTTGTCATTTTTGTCATTTTTGTCATTTTTGTCATTTTTGTCATTTTTGTCATTTTTGTCATTTTTGTCATTTTTGTCATTTTTGTCATTTTTGTCATTTTTGTCATTTTTGTCATTTTTGTCATTTTTGTCATTTTTGTCATTTTTGTCATTTTTGTCATTTTTGTCATTTTTGTCATTTTTGTCATTTTTGTCATTTTTGTCATTTTTGTCATTTTTGTCATTTTTGTCATTTTTGTCATTTTTGTCATTTTTGTCATTTTTGTCATTTTTGTCATTTTTGTCATTTTTGTCATTTTTGTCATTTTTGTCATTTTTGTCATTTTTGTCATTTTTGTCATTTTTGTCATTTTTGTCATTTTTGTCATTTTTGTCATTTTTGTCATTTTTGTCATTTTTGTCATTTTTGTCATTTTTGTCATTTTTGTCATTTTTGTCATTTTTGTCATTTTTGTCATTTTTGTCATTTTTGTCATTTTTGTCATTTTTGTCATTTTTGTCATTTTTGTCATTTTTGTCATTTTTGTCATTTTTGTCATTTTTGTCATTTTTGTCATTTTTGTCATTTTTGTCATTTTTGTCATTTTTGTCATTTTTGTCATTTTTGTCATTTTTGTCATTTTTGTCATTTTTGTCATTTTTGTCATTTTTGTCATTTTTGTCATTTTTGTCATTTTTGTCATTTTTGTCATTTTTGTCATTTTTGTCATTTTCGTCATTTTTGTCATTTTTGTCATTTTTGTCATTTTTGTCATTTTTGTCATTTTTGTCATTTTTGTCATTTTTGTCATTTTTGTCATTTTTGTCATTTTTGTCATTTTTGTCATTTTTGTCATTTTTGTCATTTTTGTCATTTTTGTCATTTTTGTCATTTTTGTCATTTTTGTCATTTTTGTCATTTTTGTCATTTTTGTCATTTTTGTCATTTTTGTCATTTTTGTCATTTTTGTCATTTTTGTCATTTTTGTCATTTTTGTCATTTTTGTCATTTTTGTCATTTTTGTCATTTTTGTCATTTTTGTCATTTTTGTCATTTTTGTCATTTTTGTCATTTTTGTCATTTTTGTCATTTTTGTCATTTTTGTCATTTTTGTCATTTTTGTCATTTTTGTCATTTCTGTCATTTCTGTCATTTTTGTCATTTTTGTCATTTTTGTCATTTTTGTCATTTTTGTCATTTTTGTCATTTTTGTCATTTTTGTCATTTTTGTCATTTTTGTCATTTTTGTCATTTTTGTCATTTTTGTCATTTTTGTCATTTTTGTCATTTTTGTCATTTTTGTCATTTTTGTCATTTTTGTCATTTTTGTCATTTTTGTCATTTTTGTCATTTTTGTCATTTTTGTCATTTTTGTCATTTTTGTCATTTTTGTCATTTTTGTCATTTTTGTCATTTTTGTCATTTTTGTCATTTTTGTCATTTTTGTCATTTTTGTCATTTTTGTCATTTTTGTCATTTTTGTCATTTTTGTCATTTTTGTCATTTTTGTCATTTTTGTCATTTTTGTCATTTTTGTCATTTTTGTCATTTTTGTCATTTTCGTCATTTTTGTCATTTTTGTCATTTTTGTCATTTTTGTCATTTTTGTCATTTTTGTCATTTTTGTCATTTTTGTCATTTTTGTCATTTTTGTCATTTTTGTCATTTTTGTCATTTTTGTCATTTTTGTCATTTTTGTCATTTTTGTCATTTTTGTCATTTTTGTCATTTTTGTCATTTTTGTCATTTTTGTCATTTTTGTCATTTTTGTCATTTTTGTCATTTTTGTCATTTTTGTCATTTTTGTCATTTTTGTCATTTTTGTCATTTTTGTCATTTTTGTCATTTTTGTCATTTTTGTCATTTTTGTCATTTTTGTCATTTTTGTCATTTTTGTCATTTTTGTCATTTTTGTCATTTTTGTCATTTTTGTCATTTTTGTCATTTTTGTCATTTTTGTCATTTTTGTCATTTTTGTCATTTTTGTCATTTTTGTCATTTTTGTCATTTTTGTCATTTTTGTCATTTTTGTCATTTTTGTCATTTTTGTCATTTTTGTCATTTTTGTCATTTTTGTCATTTTTGTCATTTTTGTCATTTTTGTCATTTTTGTCATTTTTGTCATTTTTGTCATTTTTGTCATTTTTGTCATTTTTGTCATTTTTGTCATTTTTGTCATTTTTGTCATTTTTGTCATTTTTGTCATTTTTGTCATTTTTGTCATTTTTGTCATTTTTGTCATTTTTGTCATTTTTGTCATTTTTGTCATTTTTGTCATTTTTGTCATTTTTGTCATTTTTGTCATTTTTGTCATTTTTGTCATTTTTGTCATTTTTGTCATTTTTGTCATTTTTGTCATTTTTGTCATTTTTGTCATTTTTGTCATTTTTGTCATTTTTGTCATTTTTGTCATTTTTGTCATTTTTGTCATTTTTGTCATTTTTGTCATTTTTGTCATTTTTGTCATTTTTGTCATTTTTGTCATTTTTGTCATTTTTGTCATTTTTGTCATTTTTGTCATTTTTGTCATTTTTGTCATTTTTGTCATTTTTGTCATTTTTGTCATTTCTGTCATTTCTTGCATTTTTGTCATTTTTGTCATTTTTGTCATTTTTGTCATTTTTGTCATTTTTGTCATTTTTGTCATTTTTGTCATTTTTGTCATTTTTGTCATTTTTGTCATTTTTGTCATTTTTGTCATTTTTGTCATTTTTGTCATTTTTGTCATTTTTGTCATTTTTGTCATTTTTGTCATTTTTGTCATTTTTGTCATTTTTGTCATTTTTGTCATTTTTGTCATTTTTGTCATTTTTGTCATTTTTGTCATTTTTGTCATTTTTGTCATTTTTGTCATTTTTGTCATTTTTGTCATTTTTGTCATTTTTGTCATTTTTGTCATTTTTGTCATTTTTGTCATTTTTGTCATTTTTGTCATTTTTGTCATTTTTGTCATTTTTGTCATTTTTGTCATTTTTGTCATTTTTGTCATTTTTGTCATTTTTGTCATTTTTGTCATTTTTGTCATTTTTGTCATTTTTGTCATTTTTGTCATTTTTGTCATTTTTGTCATTTTTGTCATTTTTGTCATTTTTGTCATTTTTGTCATTTTTGTCATTTTTGTCATTTTTGTCATTTTTGTCATTTTTGTCATTTTTGTCATTTTTGTCATTTTTGTCATTTTTGTCATTTTTGTCATTTTTGTCATTTTTGTCATTTTTGTCATTTTTGTCATTTTTGTCATTTTTGTCATTTTTGTCATTTTTGTCATTTTTGTCATTTTTGTCATTTTTGTCATTTTTGTCATTTTTGTCATTTTTGTCATTTTTGTCATTTTTGTCATTTTTGTCATTTTTGTCATTTTTGTCATTTTTGTCATTTTTGTCATTTTTGTCATTTTTGTCATTTTTGTCATTTTTGTCATTTTTGTCATTTTTGTCATTTTTGTCATTTTTGTCATTTTTGTCATTTTTGTCATTTTTGTCATTTTTGTCATTTTTGTCATTTTTGTCATTTTTGTCATTTTTGTCATTTTTGTCATTTTTGTCATTTTTGTCATTTTTGTCATTTTTGTCATTTTTGTCATTTTTGTCATTTTTGTCATTTTTGTCATTTTTGTCATTTTTGTCATTTTTGTCATTTTTGTCATTTTTGTCATTTTTGTCATTTTTGTCATTTTTGTCATTTTTGTCATTTTTGTCATTTTTGTCATTTTTGTCATTTTTGTCATTTTTGTCATTTTTGTCATTTTTGTCATTTTTGTCATTTTTGTCATTTTTGTCATTTTTGTCATTTTTGTCATTTTTGTCATTTTTGTCATTTTTGTCATTTTTGTCATTTTTGTCATTTTTGTCATTTTTGTCATTTTTGTCATTTTTGTCATTTTTGTCATTTTTGTCATTTTTGTCATTTTTGTCATTTTTGTCATTTTTGTCATTTTTGTCATTTTTGTCATTTTTGTCATTTTTGTCATTTTTGTCATTTTTGTCATTTTTGTCATTTTTGTCATTTTTGTCATTTTTGTCATTTTTGTCATTTTTGTCATTTTTGTCATTTTTGTCATTTTTGTCATTTTTGTCATTTTTGTCATTTTTGTCATTTTTGTCATTTTTGTCATTTTTGTCATTTTTGTCATTTTTGTCATTTTTGTCATTTTTGTCATTTTTGTCATTTTTGTCATTTTTGTCATTTTTGTCATTTTTGTCATTTTTGTCATTTTTGTCATTTTTGTCATTTTTGTCATTTTTGTCATTTTTGTCATTTTTGTCATTTTTGTCATTTTTGTCATTTTTGTCATTTTTGTCATTTTTGTCATTTTTGTCATTTTTGTCATTTTTGTCATTTTTGTCATTTTTGTCATTTTTGTCATTTTTGTCATTTTTGTCATTTTTGTCATTTTTGTCATTTTTGTCATTTTTGTCATTTTTGTCATTTTTGTCATTTTTGTCATTTTTGTCATTTTTGTCATTTTTGTCATTTTTGTCATTTTTGTCATTTTTGTCATTTTTGTCATTTTTGTCATTTTTGTCATTTTTGTCATTTTTGTCATTTTTGTCATTTTTGTCATTTTTGTCATTTTTGTCATTTTTGTCATTTTTGTCATTTTTGTCATTTTTGTCATTTTTGTCATTTTTGTCATTTTTGTCATTTTTGTCATTTTTGTCATTTTTGTCATTTTTGTCATTTTTGTCATTTTTGTCATTTTTGTCATTTTTGTCATTTTTGTCATTTTTGTCATTTTTGTCATTTTTGTCATTTTTGTCATTTTTGTCATTTTTGTCATTTTTGTCATTTTTGTCATTTTTGTCATTTTTGTCATTTTTGTCATTTTTGTCATTTTTGTCATTTTTGTCATTTTTGTCATTTTTGTCATTTTTGTCATTTTTGTCATTTTTGTCATTTTTGTCATTTTTGTCATTTTTGTCATTTTTGTCATTTTTGTCATTTTTGTCATTTTTGTCATTTTTGTCATTTTTGTCATTTTTGTCATTTTTGTCATTTTTGTCATTTTTGTCATTTTTGTCATTTTTGTCATTTTTGTCATTTTTGTCATTTTTGTCATTTTTGTCATTTTTGTCATTTTTGTCATTTTTGTCATTTTTGTCATTTTTGTCATTTTTGTCATTTTTGTCATTTTTGTCATTTTTGTCATTTTTGTCATTTTTGTCATTTTTGTCATTTTTGTCATTTTTGTCATTTTTGTCATTTTTGTCATTTTTGTCATTTTTGTCATTTTTGTCATTTTTGTCATTTTTGTCATTTTTGTCATTTTTGTCATTTTTGTCATTTTTGTCATTTTTGTCATTTTTGTCATTTTTGTCATTTTTGTCATTTTTGTCATTTTTGTCATTTTTGTCATTTTTGTCATTTTTGTCATTTTTGTCATTTTTGTCATTTTTGTCATTTTTGTCATTTTTGTCATTTTTGTCATTTTTGTCATTTTTGTCATTTTTGTCATTTTTGTCATTTTTGTCATTTTTGTCATTTTTGTCATTTTTGTCATTTTTGTCATTTTTGTCATTTTTGTCATTTTTGTCATTTTTGTCATTTTTGTCATTTTTGTCATTTTTGTCATTTTTGTCATTTTTGTCATTTTTGTCATTTTTGTCATTTTTGTCATTTTTGTCATTTTTGTCATTTTTGTCATTTTTGTCATTTTTGTCATTTTTGTCATTTTTGTCATTTTTGTCATTTTTGTCATTTTTGTCATTTTTGTCATTTTTGTCATTTTTGTCATTTTTGTCATTTTTGTCATTTTTGTCATTTTTGTCATTTTTGTCATTTTTGTCATTTTTGTCATTTTTGTCATTTTTGTCATTTTTGTCATTTTTGTCATTTTTGTCATTTTTGTCATTTTTGTCATTTTTGTCATTTTTGTCATTTTTGTCATTTTTGTCATTTTTGTCATTTTTGTCATTTTTGTCATTTTTGTCATTTTGTCATTTTTGTCATTTTTGTCATTTTTGTCATTTTGTCATTTTTGTCATTTTTGTCATTTTTGTCATTTTTGTCATTTTTGTCATTTTTGTCATTTTTGTCATTTTTGTCATTTTTGTCATTTTTGTCATTTTTGTCATTTTTGTCATTTTTGTCATTTTTGTCATTTTTGTCATTTTTGTCATTTTTGTCATTTTTGTCATTTTTGTCATTTTTGTCATTTTTGTCATTTTTGTCATTTTTGTCATTTTTGTCATTTTTGTCATTTTTGTCATTTTTGTCATTTTTGTCATTTTTGTCATTTTTGTCATTTTTGTCATTTTTGTCATTTTTGTCATTTTTGTCATTTTTGTCATTTTTGTCATTTTTGTCATTTTTGTCATTTTTGTCATTTTTGTCATTTTGTGTCATTTTTGTGTCATTTTTGTCATTTTTGTCATTTTTGTCATTTTTGTCATTTTTGTCATTTTTGTCATTTTTGTCATTTTTGTCATTTTTGTCATTTTTGTCATTTTTGTCATTTTTGTCATTTTTGTCATTTTTGTCATTTTTGTCATTTTTGTCATTTTTGTCATTTTTGTCATTTTTGTCATTTTTGTCATTTTTGTCATTTTTGTCATTTTTGTCATTTTTGTCATTTTTGTCATTTTTGTCATTTTTGTCATTTTTGTCATTTTTGTCATTTTTGTCATTTTTGTCATTTTTGTCATTTTTGTCATTTTTGTCATTTTTGTCATTTTTGTCATTTTTGTCATTTTTGTCATTTTTGTCATTTTTGTCATTTTTGTCATTTTTGTCATTTTTGTCATTTTTGTCATTTTTGTCATTTTTGTCATTTTTGTCATTTTTGTCATTTTTGTCATTTTTGTCATTTTTGTCATTTTTGTCATTTTTGTCATTTTTGTCATTTTTGTCATTTTTGTCATTTTTGTCATTTTTGTCATTTTTGTCATTTTTGTCATTTTTGTCATTTTTGTCATTTTTGTCATTTTTGTCATTTTTGTCATTTTTGTCATTTTTGTCATTTTTGTCATTTTTGTCATTTTTGTCATTTTTGTCATTTTTGTCATTTTTGTCATTTTTGTCATTTTTGTCATTTTTGTCATTTTTGTCATTTTTGTCATTTTTGTCATTTTTGTCATTTTTGTCATTTTTGTCATTTTTGTCATTTTTGTCATTTTTGTCATTTTTGTCATTTTTGTCATTTTTGTCATTTTTGTCATTTTTGTCATTTTTGTCATTTTTGTCATTTTTGTCATTTTTGTCATTTTTGTCATTTTTGTCATTTTTGTCATTTTTGTCATTTTTGTCATTTTTGTCATTTTTGTCATTTTTGTCATTTTTGTCATTTTTGTCATTTTTGTCATTTTTGTCATTTTTGTCATTTTTGTCATTTTTGTCATTTTTGTCATTTTTGTCATTTTTGTCATTTTTGTCATTTTTGTCATTTTTGTCATTTTTGTCATTTTTGTCATTTTTGTCATTTTTGTCATTTTTGTCATTTTTGTCATTTTTGTCATTTTTGTCATTTTTGTCATTTTTGTCATTTTTGTCATTTTTGTCATTTTTGTCATTTTTGTCATTTTTGTCATTTTTGTCATTTTTGTCATTTTTGTCATTTTTGTCATTTTTGTCATTTTTGTCATTTTTGTCATTTTTGTCATTTTTGTCATTTTTGTCATTTTTGTCATTTTTGTCATTTTTGTCATTTTTGTCATTTTTGTCATTTTTGTCATTTTTGTCATTTTTGTCATTTTTGTCATTTTTGTCATTTTTGTCATTTTTGTCATTTTTGTCATTTTTGTCATTTTTGTCATTTTTGTCATTTTTGTCATTTTTGTCATTTTTGTCATTTTTGTCATTTTTGTCATTTTTGTCATTTTTGTCATTTTTGTCATTTTTGTCATTTTTGTCATTTTTGTCATTTTTGTCATTTTTGTCATTTTTGTCATTTTTGTCATTTTTGTCATTTTTGTCATTTTTGTCATTTTTGTCATTTTTGTCATTTTTGTCATTTTTGTCATTTTTGTCATTTTTGTCATTTTTGTCATTTTTGTCATTTTTGTCATTTTTGTCATTTTTGTCATTTTTGTCATTTTTGTCATTTTTGTCATTTTTGTCATTTTTGTCATTTTTGTCATTTTTGTCATTTTTGTCATTTTTGTCATTTTTGTCATTTTTGTCATTTTTGTGTCATTTTTGTGTCATTTTTGTGTCATTTTTGTGTCATTTTTGTCATTTTTGTCATTTTTGTCATTTTTGTCATTTTTGTCATTTTTGTCATTTTTGTCATTTTTGTCATTTTTGTCATTTTTGTCATTTTTGTCATTTTTGTCATTTTTGTCATTTTTGTCATTTTTGTCATTTTTGTCATTTTTGTCATTTTTGTCATTTTTGTCATTTTTGTCATTTTTGTCATTTTTGTCATTTTTGTCATTTTTGTCATTTTTGTCATTTTTGTGTCATTTCTGTCATTTCTGTCATTTTTGTCATTTTTGTCATTTTTGTCATTTTTGTCATTTTTGTCATTTTTGTCATTTTTGTCATTTTTGTCATTTTTGTCATTTTTGTCATTTTTGTCATTTTTGTCATTTTTGTCATTTTTGTCATTTTTGTCATTTTTGTCATTTTTGTCATTTTTGTCATTTTTGTCATTTTTGTCATTTTTGTCATTTTTGTCATTTTTGTCATTTTTGTCATTTTTGTCATTTTTGTCATTTTTGTCATTTTTGTCATTTTTGTCATTTTTGTCATTTTTGTCATTTTTGTCATTTTTGTCATTTTTGTCATTTTTGTCATTTTTGTCATTTTTGTCATTTTTGTCATTTTTGTCATTTTTGTCATTTTTGTCATTTTTGTCATTTTTGTCATTTTTGTCATTTTTGTCATTTTTGTCATTTTTGTCATTTTTGTCATTTTTGTCATTTTTGTCATTTTTGTCATTTTTGTCATTTTTGTCATTTTTGTCATTTTTGTCATTTTTGTCATTTTTGTCATTTTTGTCATTTTTGTCATTTTTGTCATTTTTGTCATTTTTGTCATTTTTGTCATTTTTGTCATTTTTGTCATTTTTGTCATTTTTGTCATTTTTGTCATTTTTGTCATTTTTGTCATTTTTGTCATTTTTGTCATTTTGGTCATTTTTGTCATTTTTGTCGTTTTTGTCATTTTTGTCATTTTTGTGTCATTTTGTGCTATTTTGTGTCATTTCGTGGCTTTTGTGTCTTTTGTGTCATTTTTGTCATTTTTTTTACTGTAAACTGATCCAATTTTCTTTACAGGAACAAATTACGCATTGTGTGAAAGATTGCCACGGAAAATGCATCGAAATTCTAACGAAAGCAAAAACAAATAATACAACGGCGGGGAAATTTCCTATGGCCATTTCAAGGACAAAATTTGATGGCATTTCTAGTTTAAAATTAAAACCAGCAAAAAAGCTTACCGCCCCTAATGAAAGAGCTCCTCGAACCAAATTTTTTTTTTTAAATGTTCACCTTTTTTGTGTCCACCTTATTATTGTTGTCGAATAAAAGAAACAATTTTTATCCTTTACCGCTAAACAAAATAGGTATGGCTAATGCACAAAAGTTGCTCCTGTTGACGGGGTTTTTGCTTCTTTCGGCAAGATGAGATTGCAAAAAAAAATCTGCAGAAAGAGATCCAAAGTTCGTTGTTTTGTTGTGTTTTATTTTTGATTTCCCGCTAGCACTGCCTCGTTTCGTCCATTAGATAACTATTCTCAGTGACAGATTTTGAGTGATTAAATGCCGGCATTGAAGTGAAGGGAATAAAAGCAAAGTTTATTTCTTTTATGTGAGCTATTTTTACTTTTTTGCTCAGGATTCATCAGGGAGGAGATGATACCGTGCAAATATTTACAACGAACAACTTTTCACTTACTGATTTCGGCAGTGATATCACCGAAGGCTAAATTCGTGAAATGCAAACTTAGCCAGGAGGAGATTGTTGCTAGTTTTTCATGGGTGTGAGATGATTTTCGTAGTAGTAACAAAAGTCACCGGGATAGTTGAAAGTCGTATATTAAAGTTGAACATGCGTTAGACATGCGTTTAACATGTCGTAAATTTTCATTCCTATTAAAAGATTCTCTTGGGAAAGTGTCAGATCTGAGAGTAGTAAAAAAAAATTAGCACTAATATGTCAAAAGTGATTAAAAATTGTGCAAACCTTGAATGATCAGTTTGTAAATCTATCGATAAACAACGCACAGACTTTCCATTCGCCCCCACCTTATCGATAGGCTATTTGTTTCCTTAATCCTCAGATTACCGGTATATTTGCACACCCAGAGCCTGAGTAGGGTCGCCCATTTTCAGTTTGTTGCGGTAGTCCACTGAAGGGAGAGGAATGCAAAGCCAGTAAGCTACCGCTACCCTCCCGAATGTTTCCGCCCGATTTTACGTACTTACATTCCAAGGTATCGGTACAAATCGGTGAGCATCTAGGCTCCCCGTAGCAGGAAGAATTGGCTGCTTCACATGGGAAGATAAGATTCTTCCCTTCTTCCCAGCAAAATCCATTCCGGGAGGATTTTGTGGGTGTACGTTTGGCTAACATGTGTACACACTCGGGTTTCAGCTAGTTACAGATACCTTTTCTGATTCCTTTCGAACAATCCGATATACGACGGAGATTCGAATCGGCCCTACATGGTGCCAAGAATGTACGGATATCGGTATGCGGTAGGCAATCGGAAAAGTAAAGAGCTAGATACCGCACATAAGATGGGAGTCATTTTATTATGATTATTATCCCTCTTGTTGTCGTATCTTTCCAAGCAAAGGTGGTCCTTGGGTGCTGTGCGCTAGGTATGTTTACGAACTTTCTTAGAGAAGTCTACGTTAACCACCTCTCGTTGAAATGCATGGTAATCATCTCTGCTGTGTGAGGAAAAACCAAAGGTGGCGTCTCAAGTGGGTTGCAAGAAATAATAAGACCACTCAACCAAAAAATCCACAAAAATATTTCCCAAATTTCTAATTTAATATCGTAAAAATAACCTGTTGAAAAAGTGAACCAAGCTACTTAAATACAGTTTCGACTTCAATATTTAAGCAATCAGAAATAACTCAATCATGCCTATCAGTTTCATTCGAAAAAAATAAAGTTTACAAGTTCAACTTTAATAACTTTTTCATAGTTATTAGTGCAAATATCTATTTCTAGTAGCTAGAAAATTCCAACATTCATTTGAACATTCCTTGCATGAGGCTCTTCCATTTGGCGTTTTTCGCGAAATTTTTGGCAATTAACTAGTTTATGATAACGATTTCATGTGCAGGTACCTATTTTTAGTAGATAACTTTGAAACTCCATCATTGATTCTGATAATACTCCCGCCAAGCCCATCGTGCACTACAATCCGTTTCATCAATTCTTCTGATCAAATTATTCGCACTGATTTCTCAAACGGCCCGAAAAACCGAAAAACACGGCCCACACTTGAGCTCGCGCGCGGCTCTCGGTGACCAAAAAAAGCCGTCGCGTGCTGTTCGGAGAGCCGCTTTGTGCTGCTCTTCGTGACAGAAGAGAGGCCTCGCAAGCGCTCGATCAAGAATATAGCTGCGTGCAGTACATTTTTGAGACGGCCGCTCGCGCATATTTTGGACAACGCAATTCCAAGCTACTCCGAACGAAAAAGAGTGGAAAGTGTTTATCGTGAAAGTTGAGTGAAACTCCATGTTTCTTTGAAGAGATCTAATTTACTTAATTTTAAGGCAAGGATATGGTGGCAAGCATTTTACAAATGCTAAAGCCGCCAGCGCATAGGAAGAGTACTGACCGAGATTCAATCTCATGACCTCTGATCTGAACGCTATCCTCTAGGACACGGTCGGCGGCGAGGCCACAGTTTTGCTCGAGAGAAATGCTTTGAGTGTGCTGTATGTAGCTAAACGAGTGCGTTTTGTTGAACCCTGCTTGTGAATGACGAAAATTAGTATTAAGAGTTAGCTAGTACACGTACTAGTGTTAGTACCGGTAAAATTTAGAACAGCTCCAATTTCAACTTGTGACCAGTCAAGTGGATGGGTTTAACTTGTAGGTGCTAAAAATTAGTGTTAGGAATCCGCTAGTACATGTTACTAATGTTTCCACCGGTAGGATTTAATTTAGCTCCGATTTTAACTAACGACTTGTAAGTGAGGAAAATAAGTATTAGGAGTTCGCTAGAACAGGCTACTAGTGTAAGTAGCGGAAGGAATAG